>NC_072469.1:4300157-4447657 GCF_027596085.1 Anoplopoma fimbria
GGGGATGGCCTGCCTGATGTTTGATTAAGAGGCACGTTGACCTTTCCGAAGCTCCAGGGGGTGCTGAGACACGCTCTCACCTGACAGCCCGCGAGTCGGAGCCTCCTCATTATGGCATGAATCTATCAATACACTACCCCCAGAGTTTTTTTTCTCCATCGTTCAACGGGGGAAAAAATGAAATGCCATGGCTTTGTAGAAGACAGGTACGCGTTGAGGAAGATGCCATTGAAAGGGGAAGTGTCGGAAGGGTAAATGTATAGTATTGGAAGCTGTTTTATGGGGTTAAGAGAGGAAGAAATAAAAGGTAAAAAGGATGGGGTGATGATGCATGACTACCGCTACTTCTCAGTTACTGTGAACTACATTAGAAGGCTGAGAGTCTGGCTCCAAAACACAGATGAGTCAATAACTAGAAGCTCGGATTACTCTCATACCATCTATGATAAACAAATCAGAGCGCGGCGCTGATCACTTTACCTAAGATTATAATTGATGGCCGGGGAAGAAGCTGAGGAGAGTCGATAGGGCGTGATGAATTGGACCTGTAAAGCGTTATTTGGTGTGCGCCTCTACTGTTCGTGACAAATTGGCCATGTCAGACTCGAGGTATTTCACGCCAGATCAATACGCACTGACAAAAGCACTGCTGAGGCCAGCTTCACTTTGTAATCACGGACACGAGACAGACAGAGACACAAACTAAAGTCACAAAGAGTTTTTTTTTTTTTTTTACAGTTGTTACGATACTAGTGTTGGAAATGCCTCCTATACAGCTGAACTCAAACTAAAACTACTATTGTGGTTCAGTCTCACCGTTCTCATAGCTGGGTTTCCAGAAACAACAGCATGCAGATAGAGTGAATATTGGACTTTCAATTGGGAACGGTTTGCTTAAAACATTAGCCATAACAAACCTAACAACAGTTATTTTGTCAATGTTTACAGCTTGTTGTCCCCAAGTGGATTAAAAAGTCTTATATTGCAGCTTCAAACTAAATAACGCCTCCACCAAGCAGTCAAATTGCAGCTTCCATCCATGTCTGTACAAAATCAATTTATCCTTCTAGACATTTGTGTAAAATTGTCATAATAAGCACAATAGTTCTGGGTTATGCTCTAAAATGTGTTGTGTGGTGGCACAGTGACCTTCGACAACCTAATTCTTGTCCATTCACCATTGAGTCAAATTGGATGTTTGTGACAAATTTTAAAAATTTCACCCAAGGTGTTCTCGAGAAAGCACTTAAATGGGAAGGACATGAAGTCACAGTGACCTTTGAACACCAAATTCAAATCATAATTTGAAGGCGTCCCTGAGATATTTTGTTCACAACGTTTGGGATGGACGAATGGACAACCCGAAAAAAAAAAAACAGGCTGCAGAAGACGTGGAGGGGTAAACAACCATCACAACTAAAAGTCTGCACGGCATAATTGACTGCTACATAATTTTTTGATAAAAATTAAGAAAAAAAATCCTCCCCACGAATAAAGGAAAGAACTCAGAATTTCTACTGATTATCATTTAAAGTGGCCCTATTATTCTTTTACATTTTTTCCCTCTTCTTTAGTGTGTTATATATTTTTTTGTGTACATGTAAAAAGGTCCGTAGAGTGTAAAACCTGAAGTCCACCCCTAAAAGGAGTTACCCTCCCCCTCAGAGGCTCCTGAGCTCCTGAAACAGCTCCATTGAATTATCTCCTTCACTTCAGTAACTTTATGAGGTCACAATGTTGCAGAAGTGACGTAAAACTCCGTCCGGCTAGTTTGGCCCTCAAACAACAAAAGAGAGAGACGGGGATGAAGCTCAGGAGGAAAAGTTTTTTGAAATGTGAAACGTTGACCAATCACAACAGAGCGGGCTAGCTGACCAATCGGGGCATCATTTGCTTTCTGGAGGGAGGAGCCAGCGCTTCAGAGAGAGGGTGAGAAGAGGTGCTGCAGGACAGCCAGGACGAGAAAAACAAGGAGGATTACGAGCATTAACGCATGTAAACATGTTGTAACTGTAACGTGAGATAAAAATATGCACCCGGAAAATAGCATAATAGGGCCTGTTTAAAGTATGACGTTGATGCACACATGCCCCAAGAAGCCTGAGGGAAGCTGGATAAGGTCAAGGGACGTATATTTCCCATTTCCATTTGAGTGAATACATAGCTACTCACTGACGTCCCTTAAAGCTTGATTTAAAGTAAGAACATCCATCACTCAACATTCTGCCACAAGCCTGAGTTGACTCTTGACATCAAAACATTGGTATTCATCCCAGTCATAATGCAGCAGCCACTGTAGATCTTCCGCCCTGCTCTATAGGACCTGTATTAATGTGCCTGTGCATGAATGAGTGTGTGTAAAGACAAACACCAGGCCCATACTGTACGGCCGGGGTGGATACCTGCCAGTGAGCAGCTGCCCAATCAGTGGGGAAACTGGCAAACGAGCCCAGGATGATACTGTAATCCATTAATTCAGCTTCACTGAGCCGCCTGTGTGAGACTCCACAGCAGTGTGTTTGGTAGAGGTTCACCGAATGTGAGTGGAATATACAGGTTACACATTAGACTATCATAGCTGGGCTGAAATGTCATATTTTAACTGTTGAGATACTGTATATCATAGGCTCATATGTATTGATTACAGACCCTTATAATCAAGTTTATCAGTTAAAACATTTGGTGCTAAATCAGCTAACAAAAACACATATTGGTTGTTTTCCTTTTACAGTAGAGCTTTCTGAAATTCAGTAAATCAAGCCGGCCTTGTAAACCAAAGTTACACAGACTCAGTGTAGCAGCTTTATGTGATAGAGCTTCGATAACCTCAACCCTGCAGAGTTACAGACTCTGGCAGCAGGGGAGGTGGGTCATAATAAATCTTGAAAGAACAGTATCTGCACTCATTGAGGAGACGTTTCACCTCGTCTTGACTCCATGTACTTTGCAAACATGAATAACCGCTGGCTGTCTGATGCAAAATGTTTATACCCGTCAAATGTTTCCATCCTGGGTTCTTTGACAATTGTTGTTTTTTTTTGATTAACCTCCTCTCTCTCTTTTTAACGAACCACATCACAGCTCACTCCGTAGACGGCTGAATCTTTTTTTTTCTTTTGAAGAAATCAAACTCAAATTCTCCAGAGTGTGAAAAAGAAATAATCAAATATGCATAGTGTTGCGTCTATTGTGGAGAGAGAAAATAGCAGTCCGTGAGGCATTTAAGAGGCCTGCAATTAATTCAAATGAATCCCCAACATCCATATCATAATTAATAATATATCCGCTACACACAAGGCGTGGGTGCACAAAAGTTAATTTAGCAGTGCGGAGCGTTCTCCCGATGCACTGTGAGGTAATATTCTTCTAATGTTTAGGGGATACACAACATTCCCCTCTACAACAGGTGCTTTTTCATTTTCTGTCTGGCTAGCTTTAATGATCTCATTAGACAGCCACTCTAACAGGGGAAGTGCCTATGGCACCTCTGCCGCACTACAGGGAGTACAACAACAGCTCAGAGCAGGGAGGCCGGGCATCTGTCTGATGTCACAGCTGGAACAGAAGCTGCTTACTTACAAGATGGACAAGACAGAGCGTACCAGACCAAAAAAATAAAAAAAAGGCTAATTGAATTCCCTGTGTACGGCCATGCACAAAGCCCTCCCCGAGAGACTGAGTTGTACATCATTACCCAGAATTCTAGCCGGCAGTTCCCCCAACTTCCTCTGCCAGGAATCAAATGGCACAGATTAATCATAGATCGCCCGATGGCAAAAGGCAGAAAGTCCTATAGGCAGATCTGAGCTTTTACAATAGAAGCTCCTGCACCAATGTTGGGATCTGGCAGGAGAGGGTTTAGTTATTAGCAAGCATGATAATTACATTTTAATATTAATAAAAGTATTAATATCAGTAGGATTATTAACATGTATAACTAATAACAGGGAACCACTCTGGGATCAGGGATCAATAACCAAACTGTGGATTAAGTCTTCAAATTGGTGTTCACTCAAAATGTCAATAGTCAAAGTTCTATTCCACATTCAGAGTGAACAGAGAACGGGTTGAATCAGAGCACTGGCCATAACAACCAGCTATGATCCCAACACATATGCACAAATTAATCACAGAAACTGCTCTTTAAAACTATAACAGTTTATTCATCTTTAACAATACTGATTCAAATCAATAATATTAGTAACAAACAAACATATCATACAATTACAAGTACACTACCTAACAATTGCAAGTGACAATTAATCATCTTGTGATTTATGAAACCCCCGGAATTATTCTCTTGAGGCCTTTAGGGGATCTGAAGTGTCAATCAAGGGGCCTGGGACCCCCAGAGACTCTAGCATCAGTTTTGCCCATGTAAGTGACTGCGTACTTATATAGGCTTATAACATGCATAGTGTCTTTTCCAAATAAACTTCCGTCTTTAGAAGGGAACTCTGATTTAGGCAACAAAACCAATAAGTTAGGGTTAGTAAAAGAGCGTGGTTGATGTTAACCTAAGCTAAGTGACTAGTGACCCACATGAGCCACAAGACTAATGACACAGGGACTCACATGGTTAGCGGCTCACGTGACTTTTATTGTCGGATGGAGATGAACAGCGGACGAAAGTTCTGTGGTTGTTTATTTTGCTCTGGCTGACTGTAGAATCGGGAAAAATGAAATATGAAAATAATTGTTATATCATCCACTGATGCACAAAATGGATCTAAAAATATTTGATGAGCAGAAATTAATCCAAAAAATTTGAGTAACTTTTCATGAGAAAATGATAAAGATTTGCAGGTTTCCGCTTATCAAAAATATAAAGATATGCTGCTTTTGTTTTTTAAAATCATTGTTAACTAAATATATTCAGGTTCCGGACTGTTGGAAAAAACAAAACAAGACCTTTGAAGACTTCACCTTTCATTGCTTTGTGACAAATAAAACTGTAATTCTGTCAGATTTGAACGATAATTCACATAATCAATCCCCAAGTAAAACAGCCTAGTTTGAGCAAAGTCAGGAAACAGGAACAAAAGTCCATGATTTTTCCCTTCCACTCCTTTTGTCGGTGACTTCACTGCTTTAAGCTTGGACGATTCTGCTGCCTTTTGTCGTTTTAGATTTTATTCTGGAGTCCGAGTAAGAAAGATGTTTACTTGCTCAGTCTAACAGAATGCGGCTAATCTTGGCAGAATTATGGCCAAATTGTTTTTCCTCAGCTTCGTTTTTAATAGGTTTCCAAACTCCCTCATCATGTTGGACTGTGTGGTCCAATCTGAAAGTCAAAATATTGGCATTGGACCTTTCTCCATCTGCCCCTCTGTCTGTCACGCGGTCTCACTCGTTTTTTGTTTTTTTTGCCTTTCTATCATTCACATCGTGTTTAACTTGTTTCCCAGACTATCGCTGCATTAAAACACAGATCACACTCAACACACTTATCTACATCTTATATCTACACACACACACACACACACACACACACACACACACACACACACACACAGGTAAACACTGTGGCGATGTAGCGATTTCAGACAAATTGAGTCGTCCGCTTGCTGATTCTGCGCACACAGTCTGCCTGTGAAATGCAATTACACTCAATGCCATGAGTAAGTGGTGGAAACCAGCTTATCATGTCAGAGTCCTAACGAGAGTTACTGAGGGAAATCATCATTAATGTTGAGCAAAAAACACAGACGCAGCAGAGTTCCTCTGCAAGGGGAGGAGCCAGGCCTTTCCTGAGAAGAGACGCCTTCATCTCGTTTTTTCTTTCATCATCTCGCAAACCTCCCTGTCCTTGTAGGTCGAGATAATTACAGCGAGAGAAACAGAAGACTATGTTTTAATGACATGCATTAAACTGTACGTGCAGATTCACTCCGATACATACACTTCTGGAGTCATACAACAGGCGACCAAATTAGCATCTAGTTGCAACACTGTGCATTTATTTTGTGACGTCTGCTGTTCCAAACCCCCGTCAGAACATTTCGGAGCCAAAAACGGAGCCAAACCTCACCACACCAGCCCAAAATAATAAATCCCTGAATATCAGCTAACTCGTCCTGATTCTGAGTTTAAGCACCTTTTTGCACAATCCATACCTCAACTGTGCTCAATCTTAAGGGACCATACTAGTGATTTTGTATATTTTACCCCATTAACTACAAATTGCACACATCTTTTGCTGTGCATTTTCCAACGTACACCACATGCTTTGAGATTAATTTCCTCTACTGCAGGCAGGTTCCAGTCATTTCAGTGCGGTCAACTTGTAGATCAACTTGTAGATTTGAAACTTCCTTGTGATGGGTAATCCATCACGCTGAATGTTTCTTCACCTTTAGTTTTTGTCAAGGTTATGCAGTAATAGGAAAACTTGCACTCGTTCTGCAGAAAATGTATGTCTACAGAACCAAGTCTTGTCTTGGCCTCTGGCTCATTCTAATACCACTAATCCATTATTACTGCTGATTTCAATTATTGGATTATTTATTTATGAATAACAATTTGATTGACATTTTGAGATAACAATCATTTAAAGGCCAACATGTGACAAATAGCTGGTAATAAGCAAACCCGATGTATCAATTTAGGATAAAAACTGACACTTTCCCATCTTTCCTGCCAAACGATTGCATATTTTAATGATTTTAAAGAAGTGGATTATTGTAAATGAGAATTAAGCTTCTTCTGTTGTCTGCGTTTTAGCCCACAGCCTGTAAACAGCCATTAATATCTAAAATCGAGCCTATCCCTGACAGATATGAACTTTTGTAAGTACCTTATTTATTATTTTCCATTATTTCTGCCAGGAGGGTCATGCAATCGGTTGCGTGTGTGTGTGTGTGTGTGTGTGTGTGTGTGTGTGTGTGTGTGTGTGTGTGTGTGTGTGTGTGTGTGTGTGTGTGTGTGCGTGCTTCTGTGAGTGTGCACCTATGTGTCTGTCCAAGTCTAATCTCCCATTCTGCGGCAGCAAACTGCATACTATTTTAGGTATCCAATTATGGCTGCATGCTCAAGGACATTTTATGGTTTCAGGAACTTTCTCAAAAAAACCTTTTATTGCCTGTTTTATAGCTATATTGGCTCATCTGCTACTCTTCACCCACAGAAGAGTAGCAATAACAATTTGCATTGTGTTCGGCTAACAGCTAACAGAACTACAAATTTAGTAAAGCGTCTGAGATAAAGCAAGTCAAACGCCTAGGTCGATATTAAGGGGGCTTAGTTCCTGTCCTACTTCTTCCCAAAGTCCACTAGGAGCTCCTTAGTCTTTCTGATGTTCAGGTGAAGGTTGTTGATCTGAAACCAGCGTTTCAGATCCTCTATTTCCTTCAGGTAGGCCTTTTCATTGTTACCTCAGATCAAAAATGTAGAAAACTAAAAGTTGAACCCGTCTGCAAGTTAATTTGCTGCTCCACAAAGCCAGATTAAATCTTACAAGCCAGTCTGTCATCTTTTTTCCAGTACGAAAGACCAATGGGAGCCCAGCTAATGGTTTATGTGGGATGTCAATCTTCTAATTGGACAGAAAACTTGAAATTACTTCTGTCTTAAACAAAATTATCCATCTTTAGCCTGCCAGATCACAAAGATAGAGGATAAATTGTGGGCTGGCATTGGAAGGATAATTGATTTTCATACTGCAGTAAATTATTTGTAACCAGTGGCTTCTTTGGAGATAAATATATCTAAAATCCTATAGTATTCTTAGGAAACTGTCATTGGTACTGTGAAGTGTATATGGAACCATTCAAACTAATGGTATGGTCCTTTATGTCCTCTCCCCCATTATATGGGACACTGGCTTTTACCTAGATTTGCAATTCATATAAAGAGTAACTGCAACTCATATATTGCACATTTTTCAGGGATCGCACTGGCACTATCTCAGTTTCACTATGATGAATAACTACACATAAAAAACCAAAGAAGAAAGAAATCAACACCACGACTGGAACAAGCCCAATTACTGCGTCTCCATATAAAAGAGGAACTTTGCCGCAATCAGACCTCAACTAGCAAGGGTCCTCAATCTCAAGCATGCAAACAACGCAAGGATGGATGGGGCGGAGTGTATGAAATATTCAGCCACTGTATACTCATTATTTCGCTGAGGCCCTCAACATGGTGTAGCCTGGCTAAGTGGTGATTGATTGCTCAGGGCCGGGGAGAGGGTGCAACAGACAGAGACGACAGATACTGTATGCACAAGGAGGGAGCGGAAAAAAAGGCTTCTGGATGTCTCAAGGACTTTATGTGGGACATTTCCAAACACGAGGCAGTAAAAACAAGACACAGCGCACACTGTGTGATGCCACTGTAACAGGTTTACAAATTCAATTATCTCTGTGGTGTGAATAAAAATGAATGGAGCAACAATAAAAAATAAGTGCACTTAGCAATATGGGTTTGATTGCCAGTAACAGTATTTTTGAACAGATCTTCAGGGTCTCTGAGTGGCTGCATTTTCGTGCCAGAATAATACAATTACTCATTGTTTTCTCTCTGGCATCTTACTGTTGGCAGGGTGTAAAAGCAACTGAAACAGACCATCATATCAGGCTAACACTCGGGCTTGAAACTCTAAATAACTGAATGTTTTTTTCTACTATTTGCTGTTGGTGGTGTTTGGTCCTCTATATGGAGAGACTAATAGTAAAACAATGTGTCTTCAATTGAAGAATAACTGGTCACAATAAAACATAAGTATATATTTCAATACACGAATACAACTGGTAACTGATCACCATAAACCCAAGGTGCATTTGGACACAAATTAGCTTGAAAAATGAACTAAAAAGGACCAGATAATCATACAAATATCACTGGTCACCTTTTGTGATCTCCTCAAAAGCCACTTCAGATACATGGACAGTTAAGGACACAATAACAGTAGCATTAAGTTAATTGTCATCCACAATTTAAAGGATAAATTCACCTTTTTGGGAAATTTGATTAGATTAGAACAATCAATACCGCTCTCTGGTGTGT
Source organism: Anoplopoma fimbria (assembly GCF_027596085.1). Classification (NCBI taxonomy): domain Eukaryota; kingdom Metazoa; phylum Chordata; class Actinopteri; order Perciformes; family Anoplopomatidae; genus Anoplopoma; species Anoplopoma fimbria. The sequence continues at coordinate 4,309,167 of NC_072469.1, forward strand.
CTGTTAAATACAAAGCAGGCAGCAGCTGGTTAGCTTAGCTTAGCATAATGACTGGGAACAGCTATCCTGGCTCTGTCCAAACATAACAAAAACTAAATCTGTTGTTTGTTTTATACAGATCAAACAAATGAGATATATCATTTGTTAATCAGTAAGCTGACTGTTTTCCCCCAGTTTCAAGCTAACCAGCTGCTGGCTGTAGCCTCATATTTAGCAGACACAAACTGTATTAAAGTGGTATGAATATTCTCCTCTGACTCTGAGGGCCATTATATTCATTTCCAAAAATGTTGAATGATTCCTTTGAGATGGCTTGCACTTGCCTCGGATAAGAAATTCACACGTTCAATGTTAGAAAAGTTGAAGGTAGATGATTTGAGCCCAAATTTTGTTTGGCTTTTCTTGGTTTAAGAGCTAACTGTGTTCAGATGTTGTTTGCTTTCATCACATTGAAAGCCACACGAACAGGCTCCAAAGTGAGTTTTTTGGATGTTAGACATTTCAACACCAGACAAAGTGATCCTTAAATTACTGGTATTGATCAGCCGCTCCATCAACACCAAATTACAGTCATTTTGTGCTCATTTTGAACTCTTCTTAAACTCACAAGCAGATGTGCCAACAGGTGAATGATTAAAAAAACAACACAAGTTTGTTTTCAGGAGACAAGATGACTTTACACGAGTGAAAAAAAAAAAAAAATCCAAATAACTACCCTTGTCATATGATTTCAGCTCCTATGCTGCAAAAGCTGAGAACTCTACCCATCTGCCAGCCTCGCTTGACAAACAAATGTAGCCAAAGGGGAAACACTCAGTATGATGGATTCCAGTGTGCCTAATGAAATGCTGCTGTTGTGAGCTGGCACCGCTGAAACACTGTGGCCCGCATAAAGGTCACTATAAATCAAGCCGCTCAGAGCCAGCCGCCCGCGTTTCAGATTTTGCAAAAAACCTGACCCCAATCAAGTTCATAAATATCCCACAAGTATCCACAGGGACACATTTCAAAATAAACCGCTCTCTGCATAGACAAACAACTAACAGTTGATCTGCAGAAAAGGGAACTAACAAACATTTGGATAATTGTTTCATAGATAATTGCAAATTCACAAAGCATTTGCTGGTTTTGGCTTGAGATCTTTGTGTTTTTATTTCTGTAAATCAAATACAGTTATTTTTTACGGCATTGGTCTGACTGAAAAAGACTGGTAAGGAACATTTTCCACTATTTTCTGACATTTTAAAGATAAATCAATAAATCCATTAATGAAACAAATGGTCTAAAGTTTTTTTGGTAATGGAAATGATAATTGGTGGCAGCCCTCTAAAGCTTTCCTTCTCCATTAACTATAAATCTAACACCTCACTACAGAGACTGTTTGATATTTTTTAAAAGCCTCAGATTGCAGCACCGACAGTGTCAGAGGAGCTGCGATGGTAATGCTGACTCACTCACTCACTCACTCACTACAAGACAGCGCTAACAGGTGCACAGATACCAGATGTCTGGAAAATCATGGTGCAGGGTGCAGCAGGCATCGCACAGCAATCAATAAAGCAGCGTGCATGCGGAGGTTGGACAAACAGCGCTGTGATTTCACTTCTTCTTCACGTGGTTTGAAACGGCCGGGCATGAAAACAAGTGAAGTGAGCTATTGACACAACACCTACAAGTTGGCTCGCAGCCATGAAGTTGGTATTGAAAAGGCATTAACTGTGCAGTGGTGCACTGAATCATGCAGGGTGGTCCTCCATTAAAATGCACTCATCAGCCTGAAGGTGCACAAGCAGTCGTTACACACCAAACAGCTGTTTGAGGCACAAAACAGAAGCATATTCTCCAGTATGCAAACAGGTACACATCTGCTTCCAGTGTGAGCTCTGGGGAAAAACATAACGGGCAGCAAATAAGGCTGATGTTCAAGACAGGTGACAGTTTGTACACGGTGCTAATTAATGTGGTCTGATGGAATAATCTTTAAAAAATGGCCACCAGTTTCACATCTAAGGGCAGCATTAGGTTTATTTTTTCTCTTTTGTTGGTTTTTAGATAATAATTTGCCATATTGTGTTACATTTACATCTATAGCAGGGTAACAAAATCAACCAAGTAGGTTTAATTGCCTTTGGCATAGAAAAAAAAAGAAAAAAAGGTTAAAGAATTAGTATCAAAAAGCTTAGTCAGATCTGGTTGTATGTATATAATTTAGTGTGTTTTTTCTGGATCTCATTGTTACCATCAAGAGTACGCTACATCTTAAAATAATTATTCAAACAAAATACTTTTTTAGTAGAAGTATTAGATTTATTTAACTATTTACTGTCAGGATGTAATATTTTTGTTAGAATTTGAATACAAATTTGAACAAATATTTAAAGATTATCAGCCCTACCTTTAATCTCCATGACCCCCGGGTTGGGAGCGACAGCACTAAGGTAGTGAAAAATGACTGATGTTGTTGGTGTCAAAACCCTGATGACATATTAACTAGGGCTGCCCCTTCTTAACCCATTAGTCGACTAATCAATAGTCATTTTGGTCTTAGTTGACTAGGATTTCTTTAGTCCATTAGTCATTTTTTAATGCTTTTTCATGCTGAATGACTAATTTCCAAGAAGAAAGTAATAAGCAAAGAAATTCTTAGTCGATGTTAACAATCATACGATTTTGACAACTAAAATTAACAGACCTGTAAGTTTCTCCAAGATCAAAACGAGCGATTAGAGACAAACGATGGAATAAGAGGGGACAGACCTAGACTTAAAACTTCTGCCAAGGCTTTCTCAAAAACAGAGAGAATTGGAAAAACACTTTGTAGGAAAAAAAAACAACAACATAAAAGAGAAGTAATCCTTATTAGAGCTGTAGATGGATGAATCAGACAGGGTGATATATTGGTCAAGATTATACATCATACATCCAAGCACAGAATTGGCAAGTATTATTTTTCAGAATTTCAAAACTATAGTGATAAAATAACATTAAACCAAAAAAATCCCAAACAGTGGCGACTATAACACTTCTGAAGTGGAGGCGGCTTAAATTGAGTGTTTGCATCATGCAGCAACACACACTTTGAAGTTAATAAGACATTGGAGGAGCACCAGTGTTCAAACTGAGAACTCAAAAAACTGTCTCCCTGTCAAAAACAATAACCATGACAACAAGACCCGCCCTGGTGAGTCCTTTGAAAGCTTCTCCTTTTTTTTGCAGAGATAAATATATATATATATAACAATCATTTTCAGCCCGGAGAAACAAATCATTAGTTGTTCAACAACACCGCCGTCTTTGCTCTTGAAGAGGGGGGATGTTTGCCACGTCAGAGAACAATTAGACCCACGTGGATGGGAGAGCTGGAGAATGAGCTTCTGAGCTCCATCAGGATGCTCTCACACTTGTGTGCCAGAAGCTCATACGTTCGCTGCAGACATCAAGCGTAGATGGCTCCCCGCACACTCCACTGCAAGTGAACAGATAATAGCCCATGTATTCCGGGGTAACATCTTCGCTGTCATTACCCCTTAGGCACCTGAATGTAGACTAGCAGCAATTTCCTGCAGAGGACACAGCACCTTGGGGGTGTTTTGGCATCCATTTCCAAGTACTTCACTGAATCACCAAACGGGAAACAACAATGTCCGACCGTCATTGTTGGGTGGTCATGAATCAGTCCGTGCAGACTTTATCCCCGTTATTGAGAGGGCTTCCTGCAGAGACGCTACACTTTGGCTACGTCTCGTGAGTGTTGGCTTTGTTGTGCAGGAAGCAATCGCTCGGTGCAATAAAGCCGTCACGCTGCTTCGCCGTCACGTACTTCCCGTGTTGCCTAACCGCTAAATTCCACCCCGGGGGGGAGGAATAATTCTTCAGCTGATTGGGCCAATAAATAAAATAATAATTAAGGGGCTGCAGCAATATGAATAAATCAATAAGGCAATCAAAGAAGCAATCAATAGCCGAACGCGCACAATTAAAAAAGGTATAAATGTTTGCGTCTTTCTGACTCAGAGCAACAGAACACCTTGGAGAGCTGAAGAACAATGAGGGACGGTTCTGTTCTGGATTAAAACATGTGTAGATCTTAACCGAGGAGGCCAAAATGGAGCAAAAAATGTCAGAACTTTGGCAGCAGAAGATAAGTGCTTTTCCACTGCTCTCAAGTTATCATTCATTAACCCATTGGGAATAAAATATTTTTGTTTTATTTATAAGATAATCCTTTATTAGTCCTGCAGCGGGGAAATTTGCAATTATAGGTCTAATCCACAACTTTTAACAGGGGCAATGTGTCAGACATAGCAAGTATTCTAGTTTCAAACAACCTAAAATTGAATTAACATTATCAACAGAATGTGAGGAGGTTACAGCGTCAATGTTAAGGGTCAAGTCCTGTTTTGTCTTGTAATACCACTTGTCCAGTCTGTCCTCAGTCCAACATGAGAGGACAAAGAAGTAGAGCTGCCTTAGGGCTTGTCAGTCACGCTGGAGGTACAGGGTCTGTGTACGTTTTGATAGTTTGTTTAGTGGATTGAATTCAAAGTGGCCGAGACAAGAAAACAGCTCTGGAGCCTCCGTCCCCGAGAAGACAGAGGGCGACAGCTCCGAGAGATAGGCCTTCAGTTACCAGTCAGCTTGAATTCAGCTAATGTAAAACACAGCACCCGGGGGTCTGATCCCAGGGGGGCCGCTTCGACTTCAAGCCGGATCAGTAAACTTTATGTTGCTGCCGTTTCACATGTCAGACCCAGCGCTCCACCAGCCCGCTGAGACTCCAGGCGATGGGGTTTGAGCTGGCTGAACTCGAGCTGCTGCAGCTGCTGACCGTGGATCCGTCTCCTGGAGCAGCAGAACGCTCTACTCCCAGCAGGGTGGTCTTCTTCTGGCCAAAGGGAGGAAGGGACGTAGATGCAGGTTGTTTCCTAGATTCTAACACTCAGGATTTAATCCAATAAACAAACTCTCAACCCGGGAATCCTCCGCTAGTATCTTAGGAAACACACAGATAGCTAATGTAAACTATAGGCTGACACCGTAGGTGGAAATCATAAGATTTCGACCAGCTTTCAAAATTTAAGCAGGTTTTCCCTATTTTTGCCACCCTGTAAGTTAGTAGTTGGCTTTTCTTTAATAACTAACAACAGAAAATATAGATTGCATTGGCCCTATGGGGACATAGTCATCGTAACGTCACCAATTGGTTTGTGGACTGCCGTTTTGAAGCCTTGAGTTTGGCGATTTCGCAGTCGCCATCTTGGATCTTGGATCTTGCCATGGTGTCGTTTTGCAGCCAATGAACGGAAGTTACACTATTTGGAATGCGGAGGAGTGACGTAGAGACGCCGTATACGGCTCCACTCTTTTTTGCTAGTAGAGAGTATACAAGTTTTAAGTCACTTCTTAAATCAGTCTCACTCAGCAGAAAAGGAGGTTGCTGCCCGACGTAGTCAAATGTTACACATTGAACCTTCTTCAGAATCAGCTTTTTTTTTTTTGGTTTCCATTAATCCTGCTGAACTAATCTGACCGTCTCCTGGCTGTTCAAATTTAAAAGACAGATATGAGAGTAGCATTCGCATTTGCATCTTCAAGACAGCTAACTTTCTAGCATTCTTTGCACTCTGCCAAAATGTCAAAATAATTTATTTAAAGGAAGAATGAGCTGTGTTGGCTATATGTCTACTTGTCACCTCACCTTCAGCTCGGAGGGAAAAGATCTAATTAAAAAAACGAAGACTAAACTAAGGTGCTGGTAAATCATGAGGATAAAATGTTTAGGGTCGTAACTGTAACTTTCACGAGCCTGCGTGTTTTTATCAACACCTCAACCCTGTTTATTTCTGCTGATATTTAGATATGTTTACACTAATAACTTCAGGCTCCAGTTTCTCCCCATATTTCAAACTTTGTCAAATGTAAACAGGACCACTGCATGACCTGCCAACTGGTGTGGCTATATTCACTTTATATCTCACTTTCTGATTTGGAAATCAACCAAAATCCTCAAGACAAACACCCGTGTTTACTTTTCATTATGCTGGCATAAAAAGAGATAAACACTCTACGCACAAAATAAGGCCACGGGGAGCCAAAAAGAAGACCGTCTTCAGTGGAGGGAACCATTTAGAAAAAAGCCTGACTCCACACAGCTGTGGCCCACATCTCTCCAAAACGGCCCCCGAGTGTTTGCAGAGCAGGGCTTATTCAGCTATAAATAAAGCGTTCGTGGGGGGAAAAAAATAATAAAGAAATTAGCATGAACTTAACTAACCAGGAATAAAGTTGGTCTCATCAGAAAATCTGTGAGTCCGTCATGATAAGACACCATCAGCAGAGTGTCTTTTAAAGCATGAAATAGCACATGGATGTACAATATACTCTTATAATCCAAATGGAAAGAATCAAAATGTTTTAAAAGTCAGAACACTGGCCCGCTTAATGTCTGCAAGAGTCCCACAAAACATTTGGTATTCATCTCCACTCATACATCTATACGAGAAGCCCCTGCAGCTCCCAGCAGAGAGGACAGTCGGGGTAATATATCCTGCACCTCGCAGCTTTGGATGCAGTGAAATATTAATGGGACCGCTTTTTTCTTGAGCAGAAGGTTACTATCTCTGCTCCTCAGGCAGAACCTCCAACAAAAAAAAAAATTTAAAAAAAACAAAAAAAAAACTCTGCAGTCATTATGATCGGCGTCATAAAAAAAAGGGGAACAAAAAAAATAAAAAAATAAAATAAAAATAAAAACTTTACAACTCCTGTAACTGCGATTCGTGAATCCACCAGCTCGGTTCTACATGCAGCCAGGGAAGGACGCGTGAAATCTATCCCCCCCCCCCAAAAAAAGGGCGTGAACTATGAGAAAACACCTCAGTGGGTTAAAAAAAACACAAATAAACCAGAAGCCGAATGGTAAACGTGAAACAGGCTATTACCCCCCCCCACGCGTCGTGCGCCGCAGCGCTGTGTTTGGGGGGAAACGGGGCACTTCCTAAAGACATCAGCGAGGAACACAATCATATCATCCGCGTCATGCCAAACGTCTCGGAGGGGAAAAGCCACCTTACCATGACGTTGCCCTTCATCTTTGCAGTCTCTATCAGACTCTTCTCCTTCATGTTTCCTCTGCGCGGCTCCGATCTGCTCCAGAAACAAAAAAAAGATTCAAATCTGTAGACTTTTTTTTTTTTTTTTTTTTTTTTTTTTTTTTTTTTTGGGACAGCCTCTGTCAGCCCTGCGTCCGCACGACAGTTCCCAACCAGACCTGCTTCGGTAGTGAGCCTGTTCATAAGTGGGTGGGCTTACAACCGAGCAGGATTGATTAAAAAAAAAAGAAAAGAAAAAAGGAAAAGAAGAAGCAGAAGAAGGGGGGAAACAAACGTGGGCTCCCCTCAGTGCACTGTTGGAAATGTGGAGTTCTCCTTCCTTGCATGCAAAAACAGTGAAACATAAAAGGAGGGAAGGGTGGCGGGGGGGTAGTGATGCTAATGGAAAAGGTAAGTTTGGGTTGCATTAGATGCTCTTATGTGTTCACATCAGAGAAACAGATAATCTCATTTCTTAGATCCGTCTCTGTGGAGCCGACAGGCGGTGTGTGTTGTGCAGGATGATGCTGATGCTGCTGCAACCTGTCATTTCAGATATGATGGACAGAGCATGATGGACGTAAGCTTTAACCTGCAGAACAACTGACGCCAGTTCAGCCGTCGATCAATCGTCTTTACTTAAATTTGATCTACTTTGCTTATGAATGATGGATTTTTTTAAAACTTTAAAGCTCATGATTGAAGGGGGGGTATCCATAATGAGGCCTGTAAAGATCAATTGTTTGTTGGCCCTTCAGAAATTCTTTGTCCTTTATTTCAAAGCCAGCTCTCCCCTTAAACTGTTCACTGTCTGCTGTAATCGTGGAGAAATATCTGCAGTTCTTTGCCACAGAAATATCATCCATTATAGATAGATAATAAACGCAAACAAACTTTTCCATTTTTCAACTTGCTGTGTCCTTACACCAGTGGTTCCCAAGATAAGGGTCGGGACCCAGAAGTGGCCTGAGGGTTCAACGGGTGATCTACACCAGAAGAAAAAGAGAAAAAAGAAACAGCTTCTGCGACACAAAAAATGATATGTTTTTTAATTAAATTTTCATATTAATTATGATTCTATCTGGTTGGGCTGCAAATTCTGGAAATGAAACAAGAAAGAAGATCAGGCTCGCCCTGCAGGAAAACGTTTTGGAAACATGATTCTATTTCATTCAGAATAATTGAGGAAACAAATGGACCCAGACTGTAATATGCTGTTAAGGTTATTCTGAAAATTCCCAATAATCCTGTATGTGAGCAAACTGTCTTTCATGTTTTTTTAAAGTTTAAATTGAAAGTGTTATTTTGTGAGAAAGGAAATGTAACCCGCAGGAAACAAGAAGTCAACGTTGATGTTTTATGCCACGTACGTTTTGTTGCCTCAATCTAACTAAGTTTCCTTGATGTTTACGCATGTAACAAGCAGAAATTGCCGCGTGTTGCAGGCTTTTGTAGGTAAACGCAACAAAAATAAGGAATAACCTCCAGTAGGAAATCAAACAAACCCTTGAACCTTGATATGGTTCCATTTCTTCTGAAAAAATAGTCGGTGGAATGTCCTCTTATCCATCTCAAATACTAAATATTTCATTAAAGAATTTTAACGAAAAATGCCCAAGGTTCATTAGGTCCCTGAGTAAAAGCTTTATCGATTTCCATTATTGACGTGAATAACAAATCACAAAGGAGACCTAAATAAATGGAAACTAATTACATAGCCTACTGTAGACATTCATGCCTTAAGACATTTGAGGTGTGGATTTTACCTTCAATATTCCTTTTTACTACTCACTATTTTTAGCTAAAACAGAACACCCACTTTGGAGCAAGCCCTCTGTCTCATCATCTTTCAACATGAAGGCTGCCTTAGTTCTCTCTCTCTCTCTCTCTCAAGCTTTGTAAATCAATATCAGTCTGAAAGCATATCTTCAGACTCCTCAGTGTTTACTGTACTGCATAAAAAAATGGAAAAAAACCTGAACACTGATGATACAGCCAGGCAGCTGAGTGTCCCAAACTCACAGCAGCAGTTCCCCGAGAAGGTTCCCCCAACTGGGAAGTGCAAAACAGCATGTCTCACATAAATCCTATTTAAAAGTGCCTGGTATTAATTACCGTGGATGAGGCTGTCAAAACATCCTAATGGGGGCATCGGGCTCCCCCGGCTCCAGCTGGACTTGCTGACAGAGGGAGAACACAGCAGTTGCAGAGATAGGTAGCTGACTGCGCTGCTTCATTACTGAGCCGTTCTTTATTTTTTATTATTTCTTCATAACTAATCCGTGGCGTTTTTCTTTCAAAGCCACGCTTAAAAGATAACCTTTGTAACACATCATTCCCGACAGGCAGCGTATAACTCCTGTAAGTAACAGCTTTGCTGATAATGCCACATTTAATCAGGGTTTATGGTTCAAACATGACACATGAACTCCCCCCGACCCCTCGAGCTGGCCCGTACACATGCAATATTGAATTTGCCTTGTTGTGTTCTTCCCCCTACCAGGCACACAGGGGCCAAGTTGGAATTCGTCACATACAGGTGCGGCAGCCAAGGACATCTGTAGCAACAATGTTGGCCGGCCGCAGCAGAAGCAGGCAGCTGCTGTCGGGCGTTAAGACTCTCTGAGAAAAAAATGGCCGGCCAGGGATGGGTAAGTGCTACGATGGCGTGAAGCTCCACAGAAACAGGCGGTTGACTGTTGCGGAGAGCGGACTGCAGCCAAAGCTATACGGCGCTGCATGGGAGCTCTGCTGGGGAGAGAAAATCTGCCGGAGTGTGGACAGCCGCTGCCAGACTCCAATATGGAGACGCAGAGTGGCATAGAGAGAGCAGGAAAAATACAAAATAAAATAGTTTTCATTACATTTTCACAACAACCACTTAACAGAAACTGCAAATAAGTGAATACATGAATAAATCAATGCAAAAAGGAATTAATATTGTGTAAAAATCTTTTCGGCAACTCTCAAATGTCGTTTTCCTACAATATCTACACATGGTGTGTAGTGGAGAAAGTTCATGGTAATAGCTAATAAATCATGGTTGAGGTGTGGTTAGGGTTGGGTAATTTAAACATGGAAAAGATCATGATTACAGTTTAAAAAAAGGAAAAAGTCCAGTGCAGGTCTGCGATGGTACACAAAGCCAACCTCTCAGACTCTCTCCTTCCTGCCAATGATCCCTGGAATTGGACATAAATTGTGAGCAGCTGAATAATCCAAAATGGACATAAATCATGGAAACTCAAGACATATATTTCAAGTCTTCATCCCTAAGTGCTCCCTGGTGGCCGTTAAGAGGTATGGTAATGTCAATACACACCACTAGGATCGGTCACTGGCATTCTCCAGCCTTAAAGGATCTGCATTTAACATTCAGAACATTTATATGACAACAAACAACTATTTGCTATTCAAAGAGTGGACTAATCTACCCGAGCAGAGAATGAAGTCAGGTTCCTTGTGTGTGAATTATCCGAGCTTCTCCTTGTTTTGTTGACATAGCCTGGCCGGCCACATGTGCTTTTAGCGCATATTAGCTTGTGTGTATGTGCCTCTCAGGGTAGCTTAATCCTGCGAGCGAATCCAACTGCTCTTCTTGGCAAGACCCGGTCTGTGTAGCTGGTTGAGACGGAGATGGAGTATTAGCCTTGAGTAGTTAGGGTCAGGACAGCCCGTTGGTCAGGGTATAGGACCCCAACAAATCAGGTTACCAGTACCTCAGCGAGCTTGGACGCATTGTTAATCCTAGCGCTCGAATGCAGCAAAGGGGGCAGGTCTTGCTAAGAAAAGTAGGGAGATTCTTAATAACGCTTCAGTAATGCTGCTCTGCACTGCCCTCAGACCAGCTGATAAAGCCGTCCTGACTGATGATGTTGCAGAAGCTTAACACCCACCTTCCGGTCCTCCCCTCAGGTAAACACTGTTAACTCTGTCAGCACTTTTGCTGCTCTGTCAGCACTTTTGCTGCAGTTTGGGCTGTTAGAGATGTAGCAGCGTTAGCCTACGCCGTCGACCTGTTGAGAACCGTTGAGAGACAATTGAAATGCTCCCAATCTGGGATCTTGCACCTCTAAAAAAGAATAATCACAAAGGAACCATATGTCAACACAGAACGGTTATGAACATCATGAAGACTTTTTATGTCCTTTTTCATTATGTAAATAATAAGAAATCTTGTTCGAACCACAAACATGTCAAATATCAGATGCACAGACTCTTCTTTGTAACCTCACGTTTGTATCATTGTGCGTTGTGTTTGTGAGTATTACTTTTGGTGTTTTAAGGGACTGGTTTTGTTCCAAACCAAGACTCTCTGACAAGCAGGGAAGCCTTTAAGACAAAAGTGATTAAAACTTTCCCAAATCCAGGATTGATTGGCCTGGATCCCCAGTGGAGTGAGTCCAGAGAACAGGCCTCATTCTGGTGACGGCAGTCATCCAGCACAACAAACTCAACCGAGACCTTGGCAGGACAAATCGATGGTTTCATTATCAACTTAATTACTTGATACCATGATATCCTCTAGGCCGCTGTCACCTTTGTCTTTTTGCTATTTTAATGACAGCCTGAGAAATGCGGAACTCGTTTCAAAAAGAGGAATTAAATTATTTTTAAGCAACGTCAACACGAACCGAATCTAGGATCACTGCCACTAAATCCCTTCCTGATACAACTGGTCTTTAACTAAAAGAAAACTAGTCAGAGGAGGTGCTGCAGTGCGTGCTGCACAGCAGACTAATGCGACAGCGTGGTAACATGTGAGGTCAAGGTGCTTTTCAGTTCAAATGCGGCTCAAGCTTTGAGCTACAGGTCAAGAGTACTGAATGTAAATGCGAATCAGAGATGGCTGAAAATGTAACCATTACTGAGCAGCAGGAAGCGCCTATTTCAGGTCATACACCATCAGCTGATTTGCATCTCAAACATCTCTCTCCGAATCTCTCTCAAAGAGCCGCTGTGCGCACTTCTCCGCTGGTGGGGAGCTCCATAATCTAGATAAGAGGTTTCTGCTGACCTTCCCCGCCCCGGACTGTCAGGGCGACAGATCGTTACCATCTCTAATGAATTCAGGAGCAGGAAATAAATGGCACGCAGGCATGTAAAGTGCACATTAATCTTGCAGCCTCCATGTAGGGGGTCTATTAGCGGCCTCACTGCCACATACAGAGCTGGAAAGATCATGAACTTCACTGACGTGGTGTTTGGTTTGAAGACTGCCTGTGTGTTTGCTGCTATACCGCTTTCCAGTTCACCTATAGAAAAGCACTTTTTGCCTGATTATTTCTGCTTTTATGCTGAACCCTGCAAAGCACTCTGATCTTTTCAGTTCTGTAGCTCTGCACTGACTTGAACACACCCTAATAAAATATGACATAGTAGAGTAAATTGTGAACTGCGGAACCTCACAGACGATGCTTTCTCAGTAGTGGCTGGCCGTACGATGCAGAAAAAGTTACTGTAATTGTTTTCCCAACTTAAGGAGGAGTTTTTTTTTTTTTTTTTCTTCCCTCCACCCCATGACGGAGCCAGTAAGCACATCTGAATATTAATGGAACAGTTGCCTTGAACAGCAGGCGTTTGTCAGGAACTTGGATCAGATTCATCACTTTAACCTGCTCTCCTCCGCTCCGCTCAGGGACGGATGATGAGTTCCCACAGCACAGCAGCTGGCTCAGGCTTCACAACTCACACTTGAGCGGCTCTAAGAGGATGTGAACACGAGTGTGAAGCGAAAGTACGGGGAAAGCAAAAAAAATCTATGCATGCATGCATGAGTTATTGCAAAAACTTCATTTGACTTTTAATACATGTTGACTTCTTAACAAAAGTAATACATTTTCATCACTTTTTCTACTCCTGGCCCTGATGGTTATACTGTTGTACAGCAGTGACTCAATCGGGTCAAAGAATGTTTTCTTAAAAGGTCAGGAAGACTTAGCCTCGAAAACACCTTTGAACTATGAGGCATTTTTGCCTCTGACACACATGAATATGATAAATTGAAACTCTGCTAAGACACGTCTTCCGGCTACGCCTGTCGAGCTTTCCATTCTCACTCGGCACATGCAGTTAACGATGAGAACAGGGGCTGATTTATTAACCAAATTAAAAAGAAGAAGTCCTTAATTTCAGACAGAGGTCAACAGTAGTCGGTTTCTAATTTCTAGCCAGCGACAGTTTATTTCTTATTAAGCTGAAATTACCTCCATGAGTTGTGAGGGTCTCTGGATGCTTTTTAAATGTTTACAAATGACACATTTTACAATTAAAACCTGTAAAAGGGTTGGCAAATTGTACTGCCATGTAGTAGTTTGAGCATAGAGTGCTGCAGTAATGAGTCCCAAAACCGTGACATGAGTTGGTATTTTCGCACTTCAGGATTCTTTGTCATGAAGTTAAGGGTTTTTTTAATAGGTTTTTGGTTAGATGGGGAAGCGATTTAAAAGTTTTTGTTCTATGATATAAAATACAGTAAGTATATACCTTAAAAAAGGCGATTGCTAACAACTGGCTATGAGACTATGTTGTCATTAACACTTCTGAATATTGCATTTACCCTTCAAAAATCATAAAGGTGGTGTTCATTTGTTAAGATGATCTTGCTGAACAAAATGTGTAAGTATCATAAACGTTTGTTTACCAGAGAGCTCATTTTCTACAATAATCCCAAATCCTACTGGCTTTTTGTTGAGGTAAGCAGGACGATGCTTAATGCCAGGTTGGCCTACAAAAATTCTTCATCCCAGCTGCACTCTTTTAAAGTACGATAAGGAAAAATGCTACTGTTATTTCTTTTTTAACAAAACCCTGTTTGGCTGCTGAGGATGAAGACTATTGCTGCCTGAAGTTGCTGGAGAGTAAACTAAATAATGAAAGAGCAAGGCAGATAGCTCCTAACGTTAGCATAAACTCTTCCAGGAAGTTTAAAGGTGACCTGTCGTCCCACAAACTAATTTAGTATGGTAATAAAAAATGCTCCTCGGCCTCGGAAGCAGCAGTCACGATTGTAAAGGGGGAGGCTGTGGCGTAGTGGAGAGCAAGGTAGTTCTCCAATCAGAGGGTCGGTGGTTCGATACCCGGCTTCGGCAGTCGATGTGTGAATGGGTGAATGATATGTAATATACTACTGATTGTAAGTCGCTTTGGATAAAAGCGTCTGCTAAATGACTGTAATGTAATGTAATGTAAAACGGAAGCTAGTTAGCCAAACATGCTAACAATTACAGATAAGGATTCATATTGACAGTTTCTCAGCCGTCTCCCTGTAGGTACATCACACACAGAGAGCCAGAATGTTGGAGGAACATCACTTGTCACTTCTCACGGATGGTAAACACCTTCCCTGCCGGCCTGTTAGGATCTCAGCTTCATCAACATTTACATACACGTCCTTCTCTACTGTCAACAGACTGTAAAACGATTAGACCTGGCCACTCAGTTATGCTAACAACCATTAAGGTTGACTGATGGCGCTGCAGAGGTGGCTGTACTCTGCACGTGTCTGGGTGTTTATCCACCGGGGAGATGCAGCCCACTGAGTTTCACAGCACCTCTGATGGATTTCATGCAGTTGCATATGCTGTACCAGTGAGATTGAATTTGTCAGGATTTTTAAAGTCTTTGACATGAAACCACATGGCAAAAATCTAACCCAAACATTACCCAAATATGTGATTGTTGGACAGCTCATTCCTAAATCATGGAGGTTAAGTTAAAGTGGTCCTATTTCCACTTTTGTGTTATATATTTTTTTGTACATGTAAAAGGTCCGTAGAGTGTAAAACCTGAAGTCGACTCCTAAAAGGAGTTACCCTCCCCCTCAGAAGCTCCTGAAACGGCTCGATTGAATTCTCTCCTTCACTTCCATAACTTTATGAGGTCATAATGTTACGGAAGTGACGTAAAACTCCTTCCGGCTAGTTTGGCCCTCAAACAACAAAAGAGAGAGATGGAGCTGAAGCTCAGGAGGAAGAGTTTTTTGAAATGTGAAACGTTGATCAATCACAACAGAGCGGGCTAGCTGACCAATCAGAGCATACTTTGCTTTCTGGAGGGAGGAGCAGGCGCTACAACGGAGCGTTTCAGAGAGAGGGTGAGAAGAGGTGCTGCAGGACAGCCAGGATGAGAAAAACAAGGAGGATTATGAGCATTAACGCATGTAAACATGTTGTAACTGTAACTTGAGATAAAAATATGCACCCGGAAAATAGCATAATAGGGCCTGTTTAATGCTTTCCACTAGATATTGAAAACAGGGTGGAGGGATTCGCTCTCACGAAAGTAAAAGTGGTTTGCAGTCGGAGTCCCGGTTGATCCCAAAGGTGTTGGATGGGGTTGAAATCAGGGCTCTGTGCAGGCCAGTTCGTCCTCATTTCTTTATGGACTTGGCTTTGTGCATGGGGTCATTGTCATGGTCAAACAGAGGAGGGTGTCCATATACTCTCAGGCATACAGAATACTTTGTTTTTCTTCTGTCAAGTAACCTTTCTTACCTTTCAATATACCTTCGTGATGGCTCGTTATGAAGTGAAATCAGTGTTATTGACGAACGGCATCTCCGACTGTCTGCAGCGATTACACGTTCTGTCCTTTCACGATGCCTCCCTTGTGTTGCACCAGACTACATCTGCAGCTCTACCGCCTGACATTATCATTTATCAATAGAATTAATTCACCTAAAACAAAACGGCACTAATTCCCTGTCATTTAGCCGCACAGTACCGAGATCTTACATGGAATTTGCTGCACTACATCAGTGAATAATGAAACACGCCAGCGAGAGCTCCCTTCCTGTCATCCTCTTTGTAATTCTTGCTTCTTTGAAATGAGCTGCATTCAGACGTGTCACTGGAGAAAAAAAAGGGTCTGTCTTTCATTACCAGTGAAGGCCTGTGGATGCTGGATATCTCCTGTGAACGCCCATTTGGGAAGATTAACTACAGGAATATGCTTTAGTGTCTGATAACGGGAGAGTCATATTACATCGCCCAAGGTGGTTTCTGGGGCAACAGCGTGGCCATCAATCAGCTGGGTGTAATCTCGCTAGAAATCGTTGTCAGCATGCAAATTGGTGACACAAATTCACACACTGTCTCTGTGTACACGCCAGTAGAACATGGAAATGTCTGGTAAACAATGCTGTAAAATTACACTGTGTAAAAAAAAGATGAGAGATGTGTGATATGTGAGTGCTTTCCACTGGAACTGGAGTTAAAGGAGAACAAGTGATGGGACAGCGGCATCATCCTGGTCAGTCATCATACATTAGTGCTAAAGCAAGACACCCTTTGTGTAGACATGTCCGTCGTAAGAGCCGAGTTGCAGTGCATTTCGGCTGAAATGCCTGTTTGTTGGGTCAATATCAGAGTGATGGATGACAGGAACATTCAAGGTCTTTCATTTTTCAACCTCGCAAGATGCATCGTCTACAGACTCCGGGAAATTACTGCACCTGGCCAAGAAGTAGTCCTACCACTCCGATTTTGTAGTTGTGGTCTTTCCGAGCACCAGAGTCCCTTTTAGAAAATCTCTCATTTTACTGAAGCAGGGGTCTGAAAGTCTACCCCGCGCCGTCCTGATTCTGGTTCTCCAGCAATACGGCCTGGGCCTCCAACAGCGTGGTGTCTGCGGTGGCTCCCAGCAGGGGACCCGCAGAGCAGCGAAGCGAAGCTCTGCTGAGGAGACGCTGCTGCCGGGCACAGAGATCTCCACCTCCCGCTGGAGCTCCGACTGCGGGTCAAGGGCAGCAAAAACGGATCTGGGTCCGTCAGCAGTGGGCTGGTTGCTGCTGGATGCCCCGCTGGAAGCTGAGCTGAAGAAGTTTCTGGTCCGACTTTGAAGCCCCGATGTCGAACATTAAAAATGACTATATTGAAATAGCAAATATTGTTGCTGATGGTCTTGTTAACTTATAAAGGTCTCGGTATTACATTGAGACTGTGTCAAATGCTGGCACAAGCTTCCTTTTAACTGTACAGACAATAACAATCTCCTCATCAAACACTCAGCATAATGCAAATAAGCGTGTTTCCCACAATTTCGAACTATTCCTTTAATGATACAGGTCTCAAGTCAATCAATCACTGAAGCAGCACACAAATCTTGGGCTGAGACGATCCAGTGCATTAAGTTGCTTGAACATGACAGTTGTAAATGCCTTGGTAATGGTTATACATATAATGTTGTAAATGCTGCGTGCTTCTGGTTTCGTCTTCTGCGTCACAGTTTGTGCGTGCTTCACAGACTGAAAAATACTTTATAAAAAGGGGAAAATCATAAATACAGCGAACGACTAATGTCATATAGAATATCTTCTTTACAAAGCATCAAAGATGATAATTGAAAAACTTGAAATAACTTGAAACCACAGATTTCTGGTGCCACTGTGCGCCCATTAAGACATTTATTAACTTTATCATTAAGAGAAGAGCTAATGATGCTAAAAGATTTGTTTCTGAGGTGCCAGCTTCCTGAGGAATGTCATGCAACAGACTGCACACTTGTATGCACTGCAGGTCTATGCATTAATCCAGGTTAGCCTAAAGGAAGGGGCTGAGTAGGCTGTTTTTTTCCCCCGACATCGCACCTGCATATCTGTCCCACTTTCTGCTGTTGTCTACAGCTTGCTGCTCGTTTTAGATTGGCCTGTCTCTGGAGGCAAAGAACCCATTAAGTGAAACTAATACAAACAGGCAGCGAGGTGAGGTTCGGCAGTGGTGAAATTTCAGAAAGTCTTACGCTTTTGTTAAACTTAAATGACGGCTCAACTTTTAAATTGAGTTGAAATGATGCTGGATTGCTTTACTGATCCCTTCATATAGTCTGACAGTACACAGCATTGGTCCACTGCTCTTTATCCATTCGTACTAATGTGCCAGTGTGTCCATACATGTTTTGGCTGCGCAGAGTGGATTTGTGTTTGCACGCCTCCCGAGGAAGATTTACAAAGCATTGATTTGGAGGCTCACAGACTGGAGCACAATAAAACTGTTGTTTATGTTCAGGCGGCGAGTGTTCATTGTCAAGGGGGAACAGCGTCCTGTTTTTGGGCGATGTAGAGCGACAAATCATCTCTTTTTAACTGCCAGGGACGCCGGGACAGATGAAGCTTGTGCGATCTGTTATACACCAGCTTTTTGCAATAAGTCAATAAAACCGGCTCGATCGGTTATATGAAAATGGGCCTCGGCAGGGCCATGCTATAGATTTCAATAAAGGCTGCAGATTGGAAGTGCAGTCACACAAGGACAGAGCTCGCAAAACAATATGTAAAAGTCACGGCCAAGCCAGCAGAGTGCCAAGCAATCAGGCCAAATGGTGCTAAATGACAGCCTTAGTTCAAATGATTATGTGCGGCACATATAGAAGGGGTTTAAATCCCCTTTTAAAGGGGGTAATGAAAATCCCTGCGATATTAAAGTGGCAATTTAACCACATATGGTGACACAAAACTGATTTTTTACACAATACTCATAGATAGTTTATCATTTGAAGCTTTTGAAGTAATAAAAACATACATTACGAACCCTACAAATGTTTTCATATTAAAAATATATCATAGGGAATAAAATAAAGACACCATTTCATCATGAAAGCACAGAGAACAGCGAAGACAGAAAACGGAAGGCTGCTCCGCCAGGAAACTCAAACTCCTTGATTGTGCAACACTGTTACAATTGGAGCGTGCTGGAGTTTAACTGATCTCATTCAAAGCATGTACAAAGCTAATATGCTTTCACCTGAAAACAAGTGACGGGATTTTAATTAAAAGGATTTGACCCGTAGGGGTCTTTGATGCACAGTGTATGTGCAGAGACACGCATGAGCAACCAGGAGCTAACATGAGGTCTTCAAGGGCTTACTGCTGAAAGGCTCAGCTTAGGAGAAGGATATAAAAAGGATTTCAAAAGGCCTAGTTATTCCCTGGAACACACTTAGGACTAAAAATGAAGAAGAGGAGGAATTATGGAATCACCAAAAATGGTTCCACAAAGCGGGTCTGTGTGGAAAAGGTCTTTTGTTAGGAGCCTTTGTGGTTCTTTAAGATGACACTTGGGTTTTTTTCTCAGGAAACGGAACTTTAAATCAAAGTGCAGAAATAACTTGACTGGAAATAAATCCTCTCCCTCAAACAAAACAACATGAGAAGTAAAAGTAAATGCTAGTACGCATGATTTATCGGAGAAATCCCTCCCTGATCAATGACAATAAATTGGCGAATAACAATATCAAATAACACGGATTCATCTTGAAATGCCATGTCTGATAAGGCTTTATGGATTTTTTTCAGGCTGCCAAATGTTAATTTAAAAATAAACCTTTTTGCAAAAGGGCCTAGAAAACAATAAAGACTATATTTATTTCAGAGAAAAGGTCCCTGATCAACAAACCGGTCATACATAAAGCCAGCCCACACATTTCACTTCACTCATGTGGCCCACGGGGATGATGGGTAGAAGTGCTGTGATTTGACTGCCACACCTTTGAGGTTAAAGAGAAAATACACCCACAAATAGGAAATAATTAACGGTCTTCTGTTCTCATTATTTTAGATAGTCAAGTTAATATCCACAAGACAGATGATCGGCCCCTGTAGGGTGGTAATCATCACAAGCCTCTGATGTTATCCAGAGTGAGCTTTTTGCAAATGGTCCACTGACACTGAATTTGACATTGACTCTGTGAGCTTTAAGGGTTGCGTTCAATAGATGGGAATCAGAGAATGCTCCAGGTCCAGGCCTTGGTCATAATTCGGCAAGAATATAAGAGTGAGTGCCGCAAAACAATGTGTGAGACAGAATGGAACTTTTAGGTTTAATAGAAACTCGGTTTTCAGGAATAAAAGTTGGCATTGTATGTTTCTGCAAACCAGCAGACGTTGAATGTTGAGAAACAATACATCTCATGAATATGTTTAATATCAGCCTCGTATCACACCTGCAGAATTCGGCAATATCACGTGGTTAATGTGAAATTATTGGTAAGGTTTAGGCAACAAAACTACTTGGTTATGCTTAGGAAAAAGATCATGGTTTGTGTTGAAATAATAACGTAACGTAACACCGTAACAACGTAACACCCGTAACGTGACAACATGACGTACATCGTAACGTTACAACGTTACGAGCGTAAACAAATAACCATCTTCCTTAGCAGATTTTTTTAACGTACCCTTATTTAACAAGCGCAAGTCAAGGTGTTCTTTTGGTTTCACACAGGACACGAACAGCGGTCTCTTTGGTGAAAGTCATGTGTTTGTTTGACCCAACCTAACCCTAAGTGGACTGAATAACAGTCTCAAGTTGTACCATGTCACTTGCTCTGACCGAATAAAATAATTCCAACATTCAACGTATCCCTGGTTTGTAGAAATGTACAATAATCATGTGAATAATACAATACGTTATGCCCCTTCAGATTTCAACACAATTCAAGGCCAATGGGAGATTTGGGAGTGCTCTGTTTAAACAGTGCTCTCCAATAACTTCATGAATCAATAGTTCAATCTTTGTCCTGAGCTGTGCTGGCCTTTGTTGGTTTAGCCAGTCGCTCCTGACCACAGCTTGAACTGAAAAAATGGACAAAAAAAAATAAGACTTTCTGTTTCTGAATTTAACCCTAACTGTACAATAACAACCATCACAGAATCAATCCCAGCAGAATGGAAGATAAACTTAATAGTTACCACTCCTAAAAGAGGAAACCCTGAGGACTCAGACAAGGAAGGAACAAGTTGGATTCAGAAATGATAAATTATGCACGGATTATATTTCCATACTCAAATAACTACGCATCAGTGTTTTGAACGGCAAGCCACCCTTTTGGTGTCGTTGATAGGCTGGACTGGGAAAATGCTGCGGAAGCTCCTTGGTCTACCCTCTAAAGTCATATCTTTAATAAAAAACATGTACCAGTTTAAGGCAAGGTTGTCTACCCTCTCCTTTGATTTTCCTGGTTTCCATGGACTGGATCATGAGGAGAATCCAGTAGACCCTGTTCTCCAAAGCTCCACTTGGATTGTGCAGACGACATTGGCACTCGTCTCTGTGAAACCACTCAGCAGCAGAAGACAGATAGACTACCAGATAGCAGTGGACAGCTTGGATTTAAAATCAATGCTGGGAAAAAAACGTGAGAATGAACCCGAACCATTGCACTCATGGGGGGGTGCATTGAAGACATGGAACATCTTACCTAATTAGAGAGCAACATCAGCAGGAATGAAGGAGCATATAAGGACATATAGAGCTACGCATCGGTAAAGCACATCAAACACTCAAGATACCACGAGTCTTCAATAAAACGTGATGACTGTCCTGCTCTATGGATGTGAGGCCTGGAAAACCACCAAGCCTCGAACAAGCAAGACACAAGCGTTAACCAACAAATGCTTACCCTACGTCCTGACCCTATGGTGGCCCATCATAAACCACAAATAAGGAAATCTGGAGGATTAGCAACAAGGAAGACATAGCGTCCACAGTCAAGAGAAGAAAGTCGAAATGGATGGATCACACCCTTAGGGAGGACAAAAACAACATCAGGAGACGAGCCCTGGACCACAATCCACAGATAAAGAGGGAACAGGGAAGGAGGAAAAAATACCTGGAGACCTTAAATGCTTCAAGATTTGGAGAAAAGTGGAATTAAGCTTGCAAGATGAAAAAGCCCGGGCCAAATATGTGAGATGTGAGGCATGATAGGATAATCAGTATGCAGGAGCAGCAACCAGGTTTGTTACAAAAACACAGCTTGACACATCCCACCTTATCTGTGCTGAATATATTTCCCTCTTATAGATATTGTACCGTTGTTTGTTTTGTAATTTCATATTTCATATAGGCAAACAAGCATTCCAATGTAGAGATATGTTGTGTGGGATTAGACAAATACAAAATAAACCTTGCTTGCACCTCGAAGTTAATAGTATGAAATGGGCCACAGAGCTGGACAGAAACAAAAACTGTTATAATAATATTTTATATTATATTTTTATATTATGATCTGTTTGCCCACTGAAAAACACTCCAGTTTGAGGCGCTACCCTCCGATGCACACAAACAAATCTGATCGGTATCCAGGAATGATGCATTCAGGGCCCGTGCTCCGAATTGAGCATATGGACTGACATGTTGACACATTCTGGAAGATTGAGTAAACGTCTGTCACTCTGCTGAGCCGTCAGTTCTGACAAGTCATTATGCATAATACTCTTCAAGACTTATTTGTATTCATACAGTACAAATGTAAATATCCAGTCACTGCAATGAGGCGATTTCAAACGTTTTGGCTTTCTGATATAGAAAATGTTCATGTCCATGGAGTGGTTTTACAAGAAACAATGCATTTAAGACTCAGTGACGGTTAATCTACTAATCAGGATCAATCATTTTTAAATTTTTACAACCAAGTTTCCACGTATCTGTGATTCTGTGGATGTTGCTATCCTCTTTATATTTCATTTTTCTACATTTTCCAAGACAACACTGTTGAAAAATGTCTGCAGCACAGAGAACACAGGCCCAATATACCCATGAAGAGGTATGGCTATTTGTATACATCTCTCTGGATAGCTGACCAAGGACATTTAACACATAAGTTTGCCCTGAGCGCTGTTGCGTGGGTTTAGGATATATGAGGATAAACAGTGTTGACTGCAGAAGCAGAAAGTGGCCTTTGTTTTTTCATCTGAATTTCCAGTCCTAGACGGTTCTTTTTTTCACAAACCCTAATGAGGACGGAGTGAGAAAATGATGTTTTATCCAGAGAAACGGAGGTGCAGTGTTCTTACACGATGCGTTAGAAAGTCCCACTGTGTCTCTGTTATGGAGTAGACTGTCTCTTTATGAAGCAAACGGCAGCCTAGGAACAGGTTTAATCTGTTTTGCTGCAACAGTCCATGCAATCTTTCTAAAAACAGCCTTCCAGAGCCCTATAACTAAACTCTTAATAATGCATTCCACTTCATTTTAGTCTCACCATTAAGAAACCATTAATTTAATGGTATTACCACTTCAGATGCCTCATTATGCACCGACTGACTTTGTGAGACTCGTGGCTCAAGCACTGAGGATTATGAACTCTTGAAAACTCAAAACTGATCTGCAGCCCTCAGCTCTTGCAAGGCAGCACCAAGAGACAACGCTCCGGTGCTGAGAAACGGGGCCAACGAGGAAGTGACAAAAAAACGCAGTTCTTAATTTGGCCACTTGAAGCTGGCTCCAAAGGTGAGTCAATCCCCATGGACCCCCATGTTAAAATTCCCAACTTTATAGCCGAAACAATCATGTTTACGGACTTTTACAAATAAAAGTCGGCTGTGGCGTAGTGGAGAGCAAGGTAGTTCTCCAATCAGAGGGTCGGTGGTTCGATACCCGGCTTCGGCAGTCGATGTGTCCTTGGGCAAGACACTTAACCCCAAGTTGCTCCTGAAGGCTTGCCATCGGTGTGGACTGGATGATGAATGTTAGTTAGAGTCTGATGGTGGCACCTTGCATGGTAGCCTGTCATCAGTGTGTGAATGGGTGAATGATATGTAATATACTACTGATTGTAAGTCGCTTTGGATAAAAGCGTCTGCTAAATGACTGTAATGTAATAAATTTAGGCACAATTTAGGGCGTGGCTGCTTCCTGTGACAGACGGGTGACCTCTCAGTTAGCTAGATGCTAGCTGTCTGCTCTGCTGTGTCACCTGGTCCCACCTCAGCTCCACTGACAATCCACCTATTTGCTTATTTTCTGCTTATTTTAGCTTTCCAACACCTCTTCAGAAACCTATGGGTGACGTCATGGAGACTACGTCCATTTTCTATACAGTCTACGGTCAGCACATTGCACTTCTCTACTCCAACTCTGTGGCCTCTTTTTTTAAAGGGCTCCTTTGCATCATATGTCCATAAAAGTCACACAAAAGAGGTAAAATCCGCTATGACAGGCTCTGACAGCATCAGACACTTTGGATGCAGCGCGTTCAGTCCGGTTTGGCCTCTGAGGGCACATAGTGGAAATGTGTGTGATTTTAGATCCAGTGTCTATCTCCAACCCAGCTGCGGCGGTTTACTGTTGTGGCGCCATTTGTCTCTCAGGGCCTTGTTGACTGCTTGTGATACGCCACCAGATGGGCTGTCATGACCCAAACATTTTGCCAAGCCACCCGCTCACTCAAAGGGCCAGGGAGGTCTCGGTGACTCATGCAATTACACTCCCCGTGGTGTCAATCATCCCCAGGAAAAACAGAGCCGCCAGGCCAGGCTGCTGCGGACGAGTGACACCAACACAGCGTTGGACTTCGAATGTGCGTGTTTGCATGCCTTTCCCAGGCTGGAATACTGTAAAAAAAAGTGTAGTAGCGCTCAGGCAGAGGGCTCGTGGCTGCAGCACCTGATGATTAAGTGCACACACCACTGGTTATTACAAACAGAAATGCCACTACTGCAGAATTAGAAATTCTGAGGAAAAAAAACCCTCTTCACCCACTTGTGAGTGAAATTGTGTGCTGCATTATTCATTTCTCAGGGGTAGAGCTCTCAGATGTGGCTCCCAATGTAATTTCATTGTGTACACTCTAAACAAGTTCGCATACAAATACAGAGAGAAGCAAGAGGTGTATTTGGTTTTTTAGTTTTTTCACCCCCTGACACAGAGCCAAGACGGTCTTGATCACATTACAACCAGACAGCAGCTTTTATGTGTTGGGAGACCAGCATGAAAGAGCGACTTCAAAAGCGAAAAAAAAGGGGCTCTACTGTACAGCAGGAGTGGGTTCATTTGGCCCCCTCCTTAAGAGTCACAAGGATGAGAAAAAAAAAGATTACTGATGCTAATGAGCGGGAGAGGCTCTTCATGTACACAAATTCAAAGTGCAGAAGAGATTGAGATAGGCATTCTCCTGCCATTTTAACAAGAGTGCAGAAGAAAAAAGAAAAAAAAAAAAAGAGTAAAAAAATCAATGATAAATTTCCATAAGACTCGTGTGAGGGAGTCGGAGTGATAACCGTGCATTACAATAGGCCCCGCAGTGTAATGAGAGCAGGGATCAATACTTGGCACATTCGCGCCAGTGTTTGCCCTGCTGTTGGCCAACAAAGCCGCGGTAATTAAGAAGTCCACCCTCAATCCAAATACCTCTCGACTTAGCTCCTGTGCTCCTTGAATTATCCGTTTAGCACTGCTGCTCTCTGAGTAACTGGCTGCCATCGTGGATATTTGAATTCTGATGTGAGCTCAATAGGTGCAGAAACAAATTAGTTTTAGTTTAAAAGAAACACACAAATTAATCCACATAGTGATGAGATAAACAAATAGACAAATTAACCTCAGGGAATTTCAAATTATTTGAAGGGACACAAGTCCAATACTTTCAACCGACAGATTTAGTCCAGTGATCAATTTGTGTTTGGGCAGCAGCAGTTCATACATATTCATAGCAAGGGACTGTCAATTTAGTTGTTCTGTTTTTTTCCCCCTCTTCTGTGTCTAGACTGAGTCACACAAATTAAACGTTTTGTATTCTCATAATGAAACTATAATCAGAAGAATTGGTGGGGATTTTCTGGGCTCGGCGGATGCAGAGATTAGCAAAGTTGCAAATGGTTGTGAGACTGCGGGGAGCTAATTGGGATTTAGTGTGAGCACACTGCACCGCGGGGCTGTCAGGGGCCGAGACCATCAGACGAGCCGGCTGTGACCGAGACAAGACAAAAGAAAAAAAAAAGAAAGCAGCGTGGACTGCAGAGTCAGACGTGAGTCGAGCTCTGACTTGATCTCGGAGCAAAGGGACTCTTGAAAGCTGCAACGATCCTGGATGTTTTTGAAATGAAGCCCAAGTACAACCTTGATCTTTCCGGAACAAATAAGACTTTTGTAAAAGGTTGATCTAGCTCAACCAAAGTAGACACAGTAAAGGATGAAGACAGCGGATCATGAATACATTCTTAGACAAAGCAACGCTCCCTTACTGAAGTACCACACTGCCCTCTAGTGGCTGCTTCATGTCCAGACACTAGTTTCATCATCGCTTAACTGCAATACATTTTCTCCTTCTTAATCTGATCTGGAGTCAGTTAAAATTGTATCACAGCAAGATGACCGTTACTATACAGCTAGTCGGATGACAAACGTGTCCTTGTGCTTTCTTCATATACAGTATATGTGCTGCTCTTAATATGACTTTATATGAACTTTCATAAAAATACTATTTAATCACCCGTCACTAAGGCAGGCAACGTGTTGTCGCTCTACTACAGGATTTAAGCATAAAGGGTAAGTCACCCACTGAATCCATCACACAGACTTAAAGAAACCTTCCACACTGACAGAAAGTCTTAGACTAGATATTAATGCTGCAACTAATGATTTTTGTCATCGTTGATTTACATGCAGAGTATTTCCTTCTTGTTTAATCGTTGTGTCTAGAAAATGTCAGATCATTTGAAATGTCCACCATGTTTCTAAGGTGGCATCTTAAAAGATATTCAGAATACAACTATATAAAAAAGAGAAATTGAAGCAGATATTCACATATGAGAAGCTAAAATCAGAGACTTTTTAGGATGTCTGGTTTAAAAATGATTAATTAATCATCACAACAGTTGCTGATTCATTTTCTGTCTATTGACTTCCTACATTTCCCAGAAGGCCTCTGGACATCTCCCAGAAAGGCTACTCCCCTCTCTGTGCTGTGTTTATGCAGGCAGATGGAGCGATAATGTAAAAAGGAGTTAAAACAGGACGTGGTGTGACAGTTGAAATTACTTGAAGGAGAGGCTGTATTGTCGCTACAAAGCTGCATGATGGTCTTTAGAGGCCACTGTCAGAGGAGAATCTGTCTCTTTGATTCTCCTTGAGCCGTGAGAAAAAAGCTGGTGATCTGTGATAAGAGGGACATAAAACACGGGTGGCGTTGCAGATAACCAGATCATCGTTTTGCATTGAAAACACCTTCAGAGCTGCTCTCCATTCAGCCTGTTCGCTACGGGAATGACACAAATACACCAAACAACGACAACATGGGTGCAGGAATGCTGGCAACACGGCCAATAGCTTCTTTAAAGTCTCTTTTTAATGTTTTGGGGTCAGTCATGCAAAACAAGATGTGCAAACTGCAGAAATTGCATTACATGGAATTCTCAAGGTTCCTTAAAATAATCTCCAGACACAGCACACTTTCTCCCCCTCTCATTTCAGGTGTTTACAAACCTGTCAAAGCTTGTCACAAGCTGATGACCATGGCCATGCGAGGCTTATCCTGCTGGGAGGCCCGCAGAACACATGCAGGCCTAATCAGAGTGTCATTAATCCACGATGAAACGTCTCTCTGTGGCCGACTGTCAACGTGACTGGAAATAGACACTCCGCAGAGGGAGAGGGGCAACTCATCAAAGAGAAGTCCTCCACAGCAGCGACGCTTTAAACGGACACAAATAAAAAAAACAGTTTGAAAAATGTCAGATGAACCTGCCGGTGGGCTAAAAGCGGCCACAGGACGGATAATGAAACGGACTCTGCTGTCTGGAGACAAAAGTGTTTGGAGAGGCGTTTAGTCAGAATCTATTTTCTCTCTCAAAGTTGATGTGTAAGAGGAGATGAAACACCACAGAATTAGAACAAACAGTGAGCAAAACACTACCACTTATTAAAGTATGGACACCAATATCCCCCTGCTGATCATACAAACCAGCAGATATGTGGCAAAGGACAGGAGGTAAAGATGTAAGTCAACGGCAACAGTGAATATAAAATATTGATTTCTGATGGGTAGGGGGTCTCATGTACCCCCACAGCTCCGTCAGAGAAACTCATCATGTGTTCATTTGAACTGAAAGTTATCAATCATTACTGATTATATAAAAGTGAATATCACAATATTTTTTTAGCCAATCAAACTCGTCAAAATGAAAGCATTAGAACTTAGAACAAAAAGTAATTCATTCCCACTGCAATGTTCATTTCAAACAAGGCCAAATAGACTGTCACTACTTCTTAATGCAGCCTTGCATACCTGCTCATATTATTATTTTTTTTTTTATGGGATTGTTTGTGTTTTAATGTTATTTCATGTGAGTGTGACTTATATGAGTCATGGGCGTATGTTGTTTCTGGGCCCCCAGCATCATTATGTGATAGACAATAAAGTTTTTTGAATCTTGAATCTCTAAGTTTGGTCAAGTCTGTGTGAGTGACAGACGCTGGATGTTCACACCATTTTTCCTTTACTTTGGTCGAATTCAACCAGTTTTCTATTACTTTAATAACCATTTGAACTTTTAGCTAGGTATGCAACAATCCCACTTCATCAGTCCTGATACTGATACGATACCTGGGCTATGGGTGTCGTCTGACACTAAGTACATATCTGATGTGTGTTAGAGCTGTATGTCTCATTGTGTGGAAGAGACTGTGATCATTCTTTATGTGTAAAGGAGCTTCAAGGCTTGAATTAACATTTCTTTCCTAATGTTACAAATCAATACAAAGATAGAAATATTTTTTATTTATTGTTAAAATAATAATTAGTACACCAGCATCAATATGCGATCCAGCTATTTAAGTCAGTATCGACCCGATATCAGTATCAGTGCATCCCTACTTTTATTTATACATTTATTCTTTACTTTTAGGTCCCTAATTGAACTGTGTATCCATACGTTTTACCTACCTGTTACACTTCTATTCTCACTTGCAAGCTAGTTTTCTCACACTCTCAATTGCAACACATAATCTAAACGACGCAGCTGACTAAATGTGTGTTTTTGTTTTCGAATCAAATCCAGATTTATATTTTTTTATGCTTTTTTCTTAAGTAGTTGATCTGTAATGTTTCCACATAGCTGCTGGAGTACATTTTATGCATTTCAAAACTGGACGTCACAAAATACATTCTAAACAGTGTATGATTAAAACCATCATGTGTTCTGCAGACTCTCTCTCTCTCTCTGCATGCTTTTATTGTGAAGTCCCTGCATTCCCAGTGTGAACTGTTACGACCTGCATCATCAAACAGAGAGAACAACAAACAGTGTCAGTGTCAATTAACACGATGTTAATCGCCGTCCTCGCCCATCAGGACTCATTCACCACATCATTGTGTTAACACCTCTATGAGCGAAGCACCTTCTCCAATCAATACACATCGGCTCAAAATATTTGTATGCCAAAAATCAATATTTGTAAACGCTGGGAGATGCTGCTGTGGATATTCCATGTGTCGTAGCTGCTGGTGATTAATAAGCTCTCATACTTCATCATCTCCACCGATGGAGCATGTTGACAGAGCCAGATGTGTTGGGACTGAGAGCAGAATACACACACACACACACACACACACACACACACACACACACACACACACACACACACACACAGAAGCCTGTTTCTCTTCTGATGGTTTCACTGGGACAACTCTATCATGCATCCCCACTGTCTTTCCTCCCACATACTCCAGCTTCTCTCCCCCATCATCCCACCTACACTCTCACACACTCTCATCCTCCCAGAGCCATCATCTTGGATCCCACCTTACAGCAGATGAAGAGGTTTGAGCAGGAAATTACCTCAAGGTGTGAAAAGCTGCAAGTGCACTTGTTGTTTTTTTTGCATCATTTTTCTTTGAGAAGAAACAAAACTTGGGGAAGAATGTGCATTTATTTTGCAGTGTGAACAACACACATTGTCTCTTCTTGCCCCCAAAAAGCTCCCAATGTGCCTGTTTAACTGCATATTTACATCTTTCAGCTGATAATAGCAGCCAACACATCTTACCGACGTCTCCAAAGCGCACAGACGCGCAATAACCCCCCCACAAGCTGGAGACAGCGACCACCAAAGCTCGTCCTAACCACCAGCATCCCTGCCATCCTTCCTCCTGAGCTGAAGCATGAAAGCAGTAAATCAAAATCCACAAACTTCATTCTCTTCCTTACCTTTCCAGCTTTGGAGCATCTGCGATACGCATTTGTGGCTCCAGCCGTTTGGTTCATTGCGAAAACTTCTGCGTGAAATAACAATAATACAAAATCAATGAAAGTCTTGCAGTTTGATATTTGAAAAAAAAGTTGGATTGACATTCACGTCCATGTGATGAGTGTCTGGTTTACCTGGTGCTGGTCCTCGTTATCTGATGCGCAAAGAGACGCGTAAAACGGTCCAATGTTTCCTCAGGTGTAGTCCAGAGAATTTAACCTGTTTGTTGTTTCAGGCAAAGTGCAAAGGACAAAAAATCCGATGAGAACTTTTCCAAAAAAATCATCTGTTAAAACTGACGACTTTAACTCCATTTACTGCATTTTATGACATTAACTGGGTTTTAACGATCTTCTAGTCTTTTGAAAACCAACCTGCTCACACACAGGCGGATGCATGCATGTGTGTGTGTGTGTGTGTGTGTGTGTGTGTGTGTGTGTGTGTGTGTGTTTGTGCAGCAATTGCGCAAGCGCATCGCATCTGACAGCCACGGGGTGGAGGAAGGCTGCACGCCCACTCCAGAGCAGAAACACAGCAGTGGGGACTGCAAGTAACACCACCATCATGAGGGAGATATGAGTCTGGACTGTGCAGATATGTCCATTAAAAACAATAGTCCATACTGCCTGTTTATGGATCTCTACTCTGCAATTTCCCCACGTTCTGATCAAACAAAATCACCAATGCAGGCAGATTCCTCTCATTCTTCTTTTAAAAAGTGGCCTAATAATAATAATAATCAATCCTTTATTAGTCCCACAATGGGGAAATTATTTCTCTGCATTTAACCCATCCCGGAGGAGCAGTGGGCTGCAATGAAGCGCCCGGGGGCAACTTGGGGTTAGGTGTCTTGCTCAAGGACACCTCGGCATGTTGCTGGTAGAGGGGTTTGAACCACCAACCTTGTGTTACGGGACAAGCGCTCTACCTCATGTGCCACAGCCGCCCCATAATACCAACACTGAGTGATCACATTCAAATAATATGACTGACACCAACAATTACAAGTGACAAACTGTTTGTGACAATTACAATCATTATCTCAACATGAGGAAGAGAGTTTGTTTGGTTTCAATCATAGCACAATGAATGGATGTTGGGAGGGCAAGCCTCCGCTGAAGAGTGACAATTAGGTGGACTGTGGTGGCGCTGAGCTGTGACAAAGTAGCTGCCACTCACTTTCAGAAAGGTTTGCGCATTACTTGGCTTATTGAAATGCATCCGATGCTCACAGATGGAAGTCAAATTAAAAGGAAGAAATAACTGAAAATGCCGAGACGAGCCTCCAGAGCTGCCCCTTTGGCATAGATTCTCCACCATTTTCTCATGGACTACGCATCACATCCCACCGGCATCTCACATAGTAGGTGTTCAGTTGGGTGTTAACATAACTGGGAAGGCCACAGCATATGTTTTACATTATTTACATATTCATAAAAGCATGCAGTGGACCCTCGTGCCCTGTATGGAAGCATCAATTTCCCTTGCATCCATCAACCATCTGTCAATTATAGCAAGACAATATAATTTATGTCCAACACATTTGTAAATGATCAAAAGACACATGCTTATATATATATATATATATATATATATATATATATATATATATATATATATATATATATATAATATTCCTTTATGCAACATGAGGATAACAT
This sequence comes from Anoplopoma fimbria, assembly GCF_027596085.1. Taxonomy (NCBI): domain Eukaryota; kingdom Metazoa; phylum Chordata; class Actinopteri; order Perciformes; family Anoplopomatidae; genus Anoplopoma; species Anoplopoma fimbria. Next base: position 4,340,883 of record NC_072469.1, read on the forward strand.
AAATCATGTAGGCAATCCTTCAAACAAGCAATGCCAATCAATGACTTGAGGCTGGTTGTTGCCATTAAACAGTCCCAGGGAGGAGGTGAAGGTATATGGATGGATGTCTTTCAAAAAGGTTTACAGAGTAGGTTTGGTTACCTGAATAATAGAGTATCACGGCACCCTCATTGTATTAAGCATGGCCCATTTATTTTTAGTTTAAATTGTGTCCATATGGTTTTATCTCTAAATTTAAAATGTCTTTTTATCAGATTGACAGACATACAGAAACCTTGAACTAGGTGGTATCCAGGACTTTTGTTGGTTTCTGGTTTCCTGTGCAGAATGTTGTGAAGCTGCCGTCTACATGTATAGAGTGCTTTCTGCACTGTACATGACAGGAACCTGGAGGGCAAAGCAATGTTTGGCTCCATGGCCACTTAACACATAAATCAGCTAATGCATTTAGATATGAAGGCTAAACGTTGGTTTTGTAATGCAGCAGTTTGCCTTTAATTATAAGAAATGTTGTCTTTTAATTCTAGGGAAAAACTATGGCCCATTATAAATTGTATATTTAACACAACACTATATGTTTTACTCCTTCGATTTCTCCGCTAGCATCAGATAAATGATTTCATTCTAAAAACAGCAGCGCTTTTTGTGTAATCACTACAGATATCTGGATGTTAACTGCTATGTCTGATCGTCCCTCAGTGACAGAATGTCCTGTGAAGTGAAATGTCAATGTTAATTTGAGTATTTCATATTTAAATAATTGAAATCATGATTAATTATTCATAAGGCCTAAAGATACACGAAAAAGTTATGAAAAACACATGATCGTCCAGTTTGAAATGATCCCACTTTGAAAAACGATAAATTTGGAGTTTGAAATGATCACAAAATCGATAAATTTGGAATACAAATGTCACATGTTGTATCATTATTATTATTATAAAAGACAACCAAAATGCACGTGTGGCGTTTGAGATGAAATTTGAGTAAGAATAATATCACATCGGACACTTCTATGTATTTTTAATGCTGGAAGACATACTGTAAGCAGGCCAGCTAGCATTACCTTGCTGAAGGACACATCAATAGGACACCTGACTGCTGAGAGACGGACCATGACTTCTTTCAGGGATCTTAGACCTCTAGTCTTCTGGTTCCAGGACATCACTCTCTCCTTTAAATGAGCGTGTTGACAGAATCTATCAGCAGACGTCCGCTTGTCAGTGTGTGGACAGTGCTGATCCACAGTGAAAGGTAAGGACATCCGAGACTCCAGTTGGCCTCTAAGTCTGAGCCCCGCTGTCACTTCCAGGGTTCACTCTGACCTATAGATCGTCTCAGAGGAAGGGCTCCCGGCTTTACATTAATTCTTTCACCGCCAGCTTTTCCCACAGGGGCTCTGGCAGTGAGACAGCAAACAGAAACCTTTATCCAAATAATGTGTGAATTAAAGGAATCGCGTGGAAGCCTCATCGAGGAGCTGCACTTTTGTTGTGTTTACGCTCCATTTGGCACAACTGCTGACTTACAGTAGTTTGCCTGCTTGGTATTCCTATTCACTGCAGTGAACGGGAGCCTCCATTGCGGCCGTATTGATTGCAGAGCTCATGATGTTTTCCTGTGTGCAGATTTTAGTGTGAAATCAGCAGGTGCCCCTAGAAGCTACTGCATTTGATTAGAGGGCCAATCTGCTCACGGAAACCTGCGTTCATCGGAGTGCATTCTTATCGTAGAGGCTTTGAAGAAACTTTCAAATTAAAAAAAACTCTACGGAGTAGATTGACTGTGCGAATGTAGAAAAAGTCAAAAGAACAATGGTGTGCTCAAAAGGTAAATGGCCACACTTATGAAAACTCTGGTGCTCTTGCAGAATTAAGGGGTTTCAAACCGTAATCTTCAGGCATTTAGGAGCAATGCCAGAATTAGACTAAAAAGCATTTATTGGCCTGTCCAGGGGTCAGATTTAATGACCAGTTTGGACCTGTGGAGTTCTTTATCGTTTAAAAGTACCTTGTATCATATTGGAACCATTTCAGCAATGCTTGGGTAGCAATCAGCATTCAGAGTTTGTTTGAAGTTTCATGTAAAAGTGAAGCTTTTAAGGGTTTTTTCAGACTGAGCCTGAAGTGAATTTTAAAAGGGGCCATCCAAAGTCAGTGGAAAGACGCCGGTGGTTCCGGCTTTTGCGAGGTTGGAAATGTTTAAATTGGGGGAGAAAATTACAATTGTCGCAAAATTATAGGACTGTACTTCATGAATGTTCAGGCACCAGATAATATAGTAGACAAACTGAAAGAAAATAACAGAGAGAGGGGGAGTACGTTGTAGGTGTTGTGGTTTGTCTGACAGGCTTTCAAGTCGGCAACCCATGGTTACCCATAAATCCCTCTCTGCAAAGATTCACAGAGACATTTAGGCGTGCAACTATCTTTGCTGAAGGGCCTTTGAGGATAGAATTACAATTTTACAAGTCTGTCTGAAAAAATGCCGATCATTGTGTTCATACTGGCCATTATACTGGCCGTTCATACTGTCGTCGTTTTAATGTTTCGTTTTCATTTGGTTTTAGTATTTTATCTTATATTCGTTTACTATATTTTACCTATTTCACTTGATTTTTATTTATTTTGTTCGTTTATTTGATTGTCACTTGTTATTTCGTTTCTTTGTTTTGTTTTATCCTAACGATTGTTCTTAATGTTTCTTCTATTGCACTGTTTTGCTGGCTTGTCTGTCTGTTGTTTTCAAAAGGTGCTATGTAAATAAAGTTATTATTAGTATTATTATCATTATTATTATTAAAGTCCAAATGTGTAATATTCAGGTAGTCTGTTGGTACATAAGGAAAATATTGTATATATAGTGTTTAATCACCTGAAAATAATAACCGTTGTGTTTTTCGTTAGCTTAGACTGAGGCCTTCATTTCTACATAGTGAGTAGGTCCTCTTCACAGAGGTCACTATGTTGCACCACCATGCTTCTACAGTAGCCCAGACCAGACAAACCATTAGAACTGACTCTAAAAAGGGTCTTTCGCAATTTTTTTTCCGCTACCTATAGGCCCCGTAGTTCTCCAACATGATTGGAAAGTGATGGGTGACTGGAGGGGTATTAGGTTGGTTGCTACCTCAGGAGGCCAACATTTGTTTGACCTTTTAGAGAACCCCTCCAATATAAGCAATAAGGGACAAAATTCACTTTGCAAAAATATGTCCAAGTTCATCCGAAGCTAAGTTGCATTTTCAACAGTAAGACTTAGACAAATGAAGTGGTTGGCCTCTAACATTACTGTGTTTTTAGAAGCAAAGTCCCTCTGTTTTTGAACTAATAATACCGAAACTTTGGATATTTTTGCACAGAACTACGACTGTGGATTTTGTTCCCCATCCCATATCCTTAGAAAGGCAAAGTTTCATGACCAGTATGAACAGGAGGAATGATTACAGTCAGCAAAAACTGTACATTGAACTCACATTGGCATGTGAGTATTGTTAAAAGACAGATTCAAAACAGGTGAACTTATCCTTTAAAGCTAGGGTAGTTCATGTATTTTAGAAACCTTTTTTTGTTATATTTGTTTATATTCTCTTTACATCCCTTTAACAATCAATAAATAAGATTCCCTAACAATAAAATGAAAGATATCCTGTATCTGTGGCTGTATTGTGAATGCAGGTCTGTAGTAAGCCTGGACTATCTGTCTACCTACCTGCCTATCTGCATGCACTCAGCAGAGTCTTTCACAAGCTGCTATCTGCTGGGAGTACTAACTATAGCCATGCTCATTGTGTATGATCATCAGGATCATTTTAGGGTAGTGGCTTCGGAGGGAAGCTTTAAGGGACGGGCAGTCAGTCCTGCTGACTTGGCTAGATTTAGCAACTTTTGGAGCTAGTGTTGCTAGCTACTTTTATTGGAAAATAGTTGGCAACACTGTGCTCAGTTTTATGGTTGGATAGCTTACTCTTGCTGGTTTTGCTCGAATGTTGCCTACCCCAGCATTTAAACCTGCTTTAACTAACATCAACACAGTTGGTACATTGGCTGTTAAAGCTAATTAAGACAGCAATTACACGACAGGGTTTAATGTGGGGCAAATCAAAATGGCAGCACATATCTCTTCAGTCTGAATTCAACTTTTTAGTTTTATGGCTTTCCATTCCATTTCCTGTCAGGAAGCACACAAGCCCCTAATCATCTGTGGATTATATTTACAAATCGTCAGTGTTCACTGCAGTATCTTAAGGCTGAGAAACATGTTCATCCAGCGACGTGGCTGATCAAAATGTCCCTTAACTTCCTTCACCCATCGGAGAAGCAGCTGCAGTTCACATCTAAGAACAGCTTGGCTGAGGCTGCGTCGACGAGGGAAAACACGCCGGTCTTTAGGAATCAACAACACATTTCACATTAACCGAGATCTACCTCTACAGTAGCCTCTGCATCACCCAGATGTATTCTCTGGTAACTCTGAAAAAGCTCTTGAGCATCAAATATCGACTTTCAGGAAAGTTTGAAATGCCAAGAGGTTAAATTCAGTGTGTGGCTTTAATAAAATGGGTGGGTGGCTTTCTACAGGAATCCTTATTCACCAAAACCCTCTCATCAACATGGTAGAGATCTCCATTTGATAACCTTTTGGTATGCGGGTCCTCAGTTATTTATGTCAGCATTGCACACTCCTACTGTATATTATGAATGTTGATGTGGGGTTCTGCTTTCTGTGTTGCTGTAACCGGGTAATGGACTTATGTATGATAATGTTCTGTGGGGATAATCTCATTTTATATGCTGCTTTGTTCTCCCCTGATGGCATCCTTATGGTATTAAATGTTGTTTTTTTTCAGTTCTCCAAACTTTGTGCAATAACAGCTTTGCCGATGTTAAAGATAGGAAAATCAAATAAGTTTGATGTGAATTGGTTTACATGCGATGGGCCTGCATTTTAAACCATTAAACTGATGTTTGCCGTTTTTCTGCATATGATTTAAGGATTTAATACATGCACTAGGCCCTTAATTAAGGCAGTATTTGCCCCCTGAAGTTATTGTCTAATATCATGATTATAATATTCAGGTTGCACAAAAACAGTGATTCTATAAGGGGATAAAAAGATAATGAAGAAGTAAATCCTTTTGAGATTTGTCTATTCCCATGATGCTGGGGCCATATTCCTTCCACAACTTTACTACTTAACTAAACTTTACTAAATATCCATGTACATATGTGTGCCATTTGTGCTTTTATTTTGTTGAATCCCGCAGTAACTTCACCACTAGAACTTTGTCTGTCCGTACCTAGTAGTTATTACAGATCCATAAAGTCAAAATGTGCTCACTTTTTCAGCCATAAAAGATGGCAACATTACTGCACCGATGTAGTGGGAACTCTATTGGGTGCTTGTACACACACACACACACACACACACACACACACACACACACACACACACACACACACACACACACACACACACACACACACACACACACACACACACACACACACAAATGCACACACAAAAGTACAGGAAATAATGAAATATATCTAAAATAGCAGTGTGTTTGTTTCACAATGTGCTAAATCTGAACCTAACCCAGACAGTGAGTTAGAAATTCAACACACCCCTGTTGGCCCAATTTGAAATTCTTTGACTAAGTTATGTGCATCGAAATTTCCTGTCTGTGTTCTTTTTGCGGTGAGTCGTGCGAGTGTGAGCGGAGCAGATGGTAGGTAGGCAGGTAATCCTTTCGACATGGAAGCCTTGAACACATCACTTCAATAAAATTCAACTACAAGATAAGACAACCAAAGAGAGAGAAAATACTAGATATTTATGTATGCAAGTCAGTAAATAAAGTTTATTCATGATATAACAATTTTTATAGAACAAGATCACAAAAGAGTTTTTCAAAAAAAGATTAAAAATAGATCTTAAACTTTGCTAACAAATTACAAACACCAGACAGGAAGTGACACCAAGTCCAGTTTAAATAATTGAGTCTTCTCTTAAAGGCCTAAACAGAGACCCCAGATCAAATGTCCATAGGAAAAGTAGTCCCCATTGTTGCAGACCCCACTTTAAAATGCACAGTTACCTTTTGTTTCCAGTTGAACTCGAGGGAAAACCTGTAGGGAAAGGTCAGAAAAACTAAGTAACCTATAGTGGTGATGTAAGAATGGAGCGGGTCAGAGATGTTCTCAGGTAGCCAATGAAAATACGATTGGGCCTCAAGTCACATTGTTTGAATAGATTCCAACCATTTCACTTTGATATACGAAACACAGAGGAATTTTGGACTTTTTATTGTGGTTGACGTTGGTCACCAAATGCTTTTTCTAAATATGTATTTCTTCAACGCTACTTGCAGCTTTGGAACTGGAGAGTCTCACTGCTGAAGTATTTATATATGCCGTAAAATGATGTTAAAACTAACATTTACTTCTCAGTGGCTGTTGATTAGCTGGTGTGTTGCAGCTTGCTACCTTTAAATAGTGTAAAATTACTTTCTTATATCAAAATTGAGGTCACCCCATGTCACTTTAGTGTGTAATTTCATCACTGTAGCAAACAAAGAAACTAAAACATTCCCTGCACAGTTGTTTGTTTCAGTTTACACACAACAAAGAAGTGATGCTCTGAATGTCATGCAGAGCATTTCAGCTTGAAAGCAAATATCAGAATAATTTCATGCACAGTAAATACCTATTTGTTTTTTACGTCATGGTCTGAATGATGGACACAATGCAGCAGTGATCATAAATTACCTGTTTAAAGTGGGAGATTAAATATATATATATATATATTTGAGAGAAAAATAATAGCATGGCTATAAAAAGGTTGTGTTTTTGAGTCTCTGATTTTGACTTTGAAATGAAGTGCAGAGGAGGAAAAGGTCGTCCCATAGATTTAGGGATTAGAGCAGCTGCTGGGCGAATCCCAGCCCACATCTGCTGCCTGCCGTCCTGCCTGCTAACGCACCTCTGGCTCCTCAGCAACACATCGGACGCCAATTAATCCTGAATCAGTCGGCAGACAGCAGATTTCATGACTTGTGTTTGTCTGCATAACAGTTTTTTTTTTGCTTTGCTTTTTATTTGTCTGTCTTAAAGTCTGTCTTAAATATCTGAATCACTGACCAGAATAGTCCTTAACAAAAAAAAAACATATAACTGAGATAAATCATGTTGTTTTTAAAATAAAAAATCACATAAGATACGTAATCATGCAGGATTTCTGTGATTAATAGAGTTCACAGACTGGATCGTTTCCCAATTTTAGCAATTTAAGCAACGCATTAATGAAGAAATAATAAGAGCACTGACTTGTCAAAATGACAAACAACTCCAGACAAATCCAGACATAATGACATGCCAAATCTTATTTTGTTTAGAGAAAAAATAATAATGGCATGCATTGTTATGAGCAGCACTTCAGAACACCTACAGTGTGTAATCGATATGCATACATCTTGTAAACAACAACAGCACTAATTAAAATTTTAATGGGTGCTTGCTGTTAAAGTTCAATCTCATCAAGTCTGCGAAATATGTCCCTGCAAAGCACTATTTGTATAAAGGATGACTCCCCGAGAAGACAATAATGTCTGACCAAGAAAGAAATCCTGCGTCTTTGCTGGATACATTTCCATAATCATAGGAAATGTAAACTGTGGCAGTATCAAATTGTCATAAACGTGTTTGTGAAGCTGCTTCCGTGGCAAAAGGCAGTGATTTGAAGCCCAAAGCTCCTCTACCATAACATATTGAAATGAGCTGGGTAATCTTATTTGGATCTCGGCCCCAGCATGGGAGAGGAGACGACCCCATTCTCTCAGGTGGAAAAGCTTTTTGAGTGCTGCTTCGAATGAGGGAACATTTGGTTTGCAGCAAAACTGCTAATGATTTACAGATTCTAACTTGACATTATGACATGCAGCTGATTCACTTAAGTTCCATTAGTGAGTCAAGAGTCCAATAAATGATGATGAAGTTCAAGAGCATTCTTTCAATTTAGACTTTTTTTTGTGGAGAAACCTTCTAAGTTCTCCTCTACAATACAGTCTTCAAAAGTGAGAGTTGTGTCTTCTAAATAATATACTTTCATTTGTGCTTTCACTGCATATATTTGGGTTCTCAGTGTGCAAAAAGGAAGTCCAACAGATGGACAAGAAATTAAAAGGGTTCTATCAAATTCACTACAAAGAGTCTACATCCATGCTATAGTGGCGCTGTTAAGCTGTAACTTCGCATAATGCTGCTTTAAGCTAAAGGCTTGTCATTTTTAGTGTGCTAACATGCTCAAAAATGACTGACATGCGAATTCTAACCAGGTACCATTTCACCATCTTAGTTAAGAACATTTGATAATTAGCACAAAAGGCAAAATACAGCTGAGGCTGGTGAGAATGCTATAGTTTTGGAAGGTTTTGGTCATAAAGTATAAATGAAATGTATTATTATAAACCAAAGTAATGAAGAAATTGAAATTATGAACTTATGATAACAGTAGATGAAAAGTAAGGAGAGTCCCAAAGTTATTACGCTTCATCCTGATGACAACATAAAGGTCTGCATCAAATTTAAAGGCAATCTGTCAAAGAGCTGTCAAAGCATCTCACTAAAATCACAAATGAGAACCTCATGGTGGCTTTAGAGGAAAAGTTGGACGATCACAAAAGTCATAAGGACACATTGTCAAGAACCATGAATATCTGTACAAAGTTGACCTTAAGATGTTTCATAGGATACGTGGAAAGTTTGACCTGCTGGTGGTGGTAGAGGAAAAATCTGAGGATCGCCAAAGTCATTAGGCCTCGTCTGCCGGTCAACTTGAATCTCTGAACCAAATTTAATGGCAATCCATTGTATAGTTGTTGAGATAGTTCAGTCAAGACCAAAGTGTTGGACAACCAACAGCGGGATGTTGACATCCCTTAAGCGGCGCTGCTACAGTATGGCTCAAAACAACAGGGCAGTTACTAAAGAAAATGACACAAGCAAACAAAGAATGTGGGAGCGTTTTTCAAATCATCAAAACAAAAATAGAACCACCTCCCTTCGATTGTATGCCTTTGTCAACCAGTCATGTTGCATATAACGTTCATGTCCATCCAAAATGTCATCACTTATCTTCAGTTATGTTGATACACCTTCTCCCGAACTACAATAGCGATGCTCAATCAAACACCCTTCTTGGCATATTTTTATGGCATATTTTTATGGCATATCAGATAGCATGACTATAGATTGTGTGTTAGAAATCAGCAACAAATCCTGCTGCTTTGGTCTTCATCAGAGAAGATCAATGTGTAAAATTGTTCTCATGCAGCGAAGGAAATAATACAAGAGCCCTTTAGTTCAAATAAACAGCAGATCCAATTTACCTCCTGAGCTGTTTCTCCATTTTTTTAAACTACCACTTCCCACAGATAAGTGCAGAAGCAATCACGTCTGTGTTCTTCTATCATGAATCCAATACAGGTCGTTAATACAACAGGACTGAACATAAGGAGAAACCCTGTTGCAGCATATGTCCAGACCACAGATAACAGAAGCAAATGAGAGTGAAGCTGTTATCACGTGAAGATGGAGTCGTTAACAGGAATGCTAACAACTGTATCTCATTTCCGACTGTGGTCCTGTTATTATCAGACTGCACTCACATTCAGGTGCAGATTCCCCGATTTCACCCAATATGCTGAGAGTCATAATTTTCTTTTCCACTCCGTGACACACTGATATCAGCACCATCAATCTGAGGCGTTCCTGCAGAAGGCTAGTTATTACTTTAGATCAGTCAACCTTTTCAATTCCATTGATGGATCCATCTTGAGAATTGTCAACACACATGGGCACATTATTGGTGATAACCACCTTCACAGTTGAGTGGTTGACAGAGTGGTATGACATCAGGATGGATGGGCTGCCATCTCTATCTGACTCTGGATTTGCATATATTTCACAGTATCCTTTGCTTTTGTATTTGAAAAGTTACATTCTTATATGTTCTTACTGTACGCAATGGGGTCCTACATTAACAGATTGTCAGTTATAACAATAATAGTTTTTCATTATGGATGTTTCTGGAAGGATGGACTTTTGTCTGTGCTTTTCTGGCTGGCTAATTATCTCGTTATTAGCAATATCACAGTGTGTAATGCATTATTTGGTTTGGTAACCCCTTTAGTTACATTTGGTGACACTGCTTTTAGCCATTATAAACCAGGCTGTTGCAAATATTTAAACTAAAAACCCATCTATTCAGTCTGGCTTTTGTGTAATGTTTTATAATTTCATATTTGTTTTATTATGATTGCTTATTTCAAAGTCTGATTTTATACAGTCACTTATGTGATGTTATGCTTTGGTTTTAGTATTATATTTCTTGTTTTTTTCTTATTTTATTTTGCTCTAATATTTTATTTTTTACTGTTTTACCATGATCAATTTATTCGTTGTGGTATTTTTTAAATGCATTTATTTTTTCTAAACTTAATTTGGTGTGCATTAAAGTCTCTTCATCTTATCTCCATGTTTGTCCTGTGCATCATTTATTAAGGTCTTTGAATTGTATTTGACTTGTTTGAACAGCGCTATATACAAAAAACTTGATTTATATCTTATCTCCATTTTCCCCCTTACTTTCTTGCAATGAAATGATGAGGAGACAAACAACGGACAACCTCAATGGATGGAATTTCTCAATGGATGGAATTTCTCAACGTTCTGCGATGCAAAAACAAAACCTGTATCTCCATTGCAGCACATTTTGGACAGAAACAGTTTTGTGATTTCAACCAGGGAGACTTCAGGATTTTGCAAGGCAGCTGCATCCCTAGTGAGTTTTCACTATAATTGGGCTCATTATGCTTTTTGTAAAAAATACTGCTAAAAACAGTCTTTTACATTAAAACCTGACACAAATTAAGGTTTTTTTTGAGTGATTAAGTGTTCATAAAGTTTTCAGATTTTTTAGGGACAGATGTGAGTATATTTCCCATAATGCAACTGAAGTGTGATAATTTGATAGAACCTCCTTATTTCATAATCCTCTTTTAAACCCTTTTGCCCCAACAGAATATCTTTGCCATCTATAATATAAGAGTTAGTATAGAGTTCACTTTTAAATCTAGGTTAGAGTACATTTGGTAAAAAGTTGTACCTAGAATATTGGTGAGGTGCATTAGATTTTAAAAAGTAGATGATATAACCTTTCAAAAATCTCCTCTTTAAATTCCTTTACAAGCAAGACGCTCTAGCGTGCAGACAGTACAATAACGGTCAGACCAATTTTTGATAGTTCCCGTCCAACATTTGTTAGAAATTCCCAGGATTGATTCTACTCAATGAGATGATGTGGCGCTCTGCCTTTTGAGATTAAATCAAGATGGGATGAAAGCTCTGAAATACAGCGTATTGATTGACTTGAGAGAGGAAAATGAATAAAAGACTCAGACAAGGAGATAAAATAATTTCTAATTCAATTGGAAGAGGTGCTAAAGATTTCACATTGCAAGCTCTTAGCTCACACTTAAGGTTTTGGACAGAACAGCTTTCTGATGTAATAACAGTTGGACCTAATAATAAATAATCAGTTAACAACAGTTAAACAGTAAAAAAAAATATGACAGTTATAATTTAATGTTTTAATAAAAACCCTTGAATTCAATTATTTTCTTAATGTTTAAATAATGCAGTGAAGTGAGATGAATACAACTGTGTTAATATATTCATCAGCTGCCTGTTGTTGGTGTCATTGTGTGATTATATGTGGGTGTAGAATGTGTGCTAACAAGCATGTACGCAGACATGCACGGATTTCAACGAGAGCTAATCCAATTTCCTTTGCATCATTTGCATAAAGATTGTATGTAAGTTTCTTTTTTGAGGTCACATGTATGTATTTACAGAAACAGGGAGTGTGTGACACAACTTTGCGTTAATGAAAGCCTCAGTTTGTCTCACAAAGATACGACTTAAATATTCAGGTCACTTTGCAGAAATGTAGCAGTGTCGGAAAAAACAACACAATAGGTTATGACAGCAGAATGTGTTTGGTATCATGGGTTAGAATGGTGTGATGTGTAATTAGGTAATGTGTGATAATCTGACATATGTATTCATTTATTTCATAAGTGTGTGGTGTGAATATTTGCCAGTATGGCTCTCAGAACTTGTTGTTTAAAAATCTATTCGGATAAAAGTCACAAAATGCAAACAAGACCTTCATATCTGCTCCGCTAGTGCACGATTTGCTCTGCAGGGATAACCTTCTGTGGTGCAAGTATGACATCTCCTTCATGTGTTTTTGACTTATTAACAAGAAGGTGTCAAGACAAAGAGAAACAGAGATGCTGTCATGGTGACGTGATGTGCCAACAGAGGCAGAAGCAGCACTGATGTCTTTGTGCACTTGCACTTGCATTGCACTTTAACAATATACTGACACCAGCTGAGCTGTCAGGCCTCCTCCTTCTCTGCTTCATCAGTAACTTTGCCAGCTGGCAGACGGAAGAAAAGAGAATAAAAAAACAAATGAGATTCTTACAGGCCCACGACACAGATCATTACAGTAATGGCTTTGCAAAGTCACTCTTCAGTCAGTTATTGTGCCATATGGTAACGGTTTTGTTGTCAAGAGTGGAATGGAAAACACTGCAAGGTTAAAAAAATCCCCCAACAGAACAGAACAGCCATAGTATACAGTAGACTTTTTCATATATGCATATTTCCAAACTCAATATCCTGCACCAACATGTACCAAACAAGGATCAGTCCATCAGGGAAGAAAAGTTTATCATATGTTAAACAAATATCATAAGTAACAAACATTTACATTTCTCACTTTATTCATATACACTTAACATGTACCCTCTAGTTAGGCAGCTTTCCACAATGTAGCTAGCAAGCTAACGGCTAGGTGGAAGCATGCTATAGCTAGTCCATCACAATATGTCTTGGAGCTTCTTTCTACTTTTTCAATAGTTTGCTTTTAATTCCAACAGGCATTTTGTTTTCAGTATTGTAGATTATTTAATTAAATTAAGATTTCTTGAAGTTGGAAGAGAGCAAATCTTAAACTAGCGAGCTTGCTAACTGTCAAAGCGTTAATATGACAAATGTTGACACAGTTAATACATATTGTACCATCGGCTAATGTCTCCAACTATTCCTTTATTGTGAAGCAGTTTATCTATTAAGAAAGATACATTTAAATAACAAGTGGATGGCAACAATACTTTCTTCTAATTTTGGACTCACTAGCTCTGCGTTAATAAGTGGCTTTCTAATGATGAATGGGGGAAAAAAATAACTTTTATGAACTTATTTAGCTGTGAATTTTCTTTTTTTTTTTATTTGATTTAAAATAAAAAACCTTTTGAAAAACCCTTTTTCTTCTGTTTCTCTACCAACAGTGCTATAATGCAGTTCTGAGCTGAACAATGGAGCACTAAACTGAAAAATTCATTCTTGCCACCCGTCTTGTTTCTCATCTTCATGAAAATAAAGCTTGAAGGAACATCCCACACTTTTGTTCAGGAAACTGTTTAGGTTACATGGATGTGACCTTTTACAGTAGACCCAAAAACTTTGTTTTTTAACCAAAGTGACAATGTCCTGATACTAAAATTAGGAGTAAGCTATGTGCGGTTCCCTTTTGACAGTTGTGAAAGCCTTTACTGCAATTTGTATTAGCAGAGATGTGATAGAAGGACTTTTGATGATAGATATAAAGAGAGCCGAGAGCGTGACAGGAGATAAAAGTATGTCTGACTTATTCCATAGTGCTTGAAGAATAAAACTAAGCCCAAATAACTTTTGTGTGATATAAAAAAAACGTATACAAGACAAAAAGCTATTATACACGTCTGACTACACAGACTGACAGGATTTGTTCTATATAAAACTGAGCTGGAAAAAAGTAAATTAGACTTTTGTGATTTCTTATTAGCTAGAAAAGCTTTTTGTGATTTGATGACACTCACTTCTGAAATCAAAACAGCCTTTTATTGACGCTTGAAACGGAGTCTTTTTTTAAGATAAAGTCTCTTCCTCTCCGCCTCAAATCCTCCATCCCCACCCCACCCTAACCCCTTCAGCTGTGGTATCTCCTGTCATGGCATTTTAATGGCTCAGCAGTTCTCATGTATGATATTGATGAGAAAAATCACGTCACGGTGTCATCTGTTTCTGTAACAGTAATGGATTGCGCTCGGAAAGCTCTCTACTAAACGAGGGGGTTAAATTAAACTGCGTTGCCAGCAAGATGAATAGCCACTGGCTGCCGCAGAGTCGTTACCATGGTGACCACTTTATTGGCAAATCATAATGATAAACCTGAATATGCATCTCTGGGCTGTCATGCAAATATGAAGAAAGTGCAGGAGAGATAGATCAGAGAAACATTCATAAAGCATGAAGGAAAATAATTAATAATGAAATGTCAAAGACTGGCAAACAGACACATTTGTCTCTATAATTCTGGGACTATGTTTCCCAAAATATTTCTCTATTTCCTGTAGTACAAGTACACATACATCTGCTCATGCAGAGATATAACAGATATCAAAAGCACGAGAATCTTTTTTCTACAGCTGATGTATGTCTGCACATTGAAAATATGCCAAGTGATACCATCAATCCCTGAACTTCATTCTGTATTCAGATTATGTCTGAGAGTGTGGAAGTTGCTTTATTGCTTTTCCATCCGCCCACGTAAGAACTTCTCATGACCCACTTGGTAATCCATCATCATATTTGGCTCTTTATTTTCTGCAATCAGAATACTTCTGTAAAAATTAGAAGCAGGATTTCCTGGCACTGGTAAATCTAATGATTCCACAAAATACACCCACTTTTTTGCTCTTGACTGTGAGAAGTGTCATTGACTTTTTCAATAACATGCTATGGAGTGGATTCAAAAATTATTATTAAAAGGAATTCTAAAAAAAAACTCAGCTTCAGCTTTCAACTTTTAAGCAAATATCAAGAACAAATTCTTAACATGCTCAGAAAAAACATCAGTTCGCAGTCCTGTTTTACTATTTTGTCAGAGAAAAGGTCTGATTGATCAGCAGTTGTACATAACGGTCACAAAGAATGACCTCAAAAATAGTCATGTGCCATTTAACTACCATTAATTGAGTGTTTTAGGTTTATTGACGTGCATATAGTCATATCAACAGTCTATCAACAAGTTCACAATCTTCATTTTAAAGGCTATAAGATGTGCAAGTTGTGTTCACAACTTGTTTCACGCTGTTCTGAAGTGGCCCAAAAAAAATATTATTTTGGTTTTAAAATCCCTCTCTTCTCTCTCTTCCTGACTCAACATGAACTCAATGACACATTCATACATTAATTCAATCAAAAATGATTTGAGCTTTGGCATTGACTCCACTTTTGTCTTTACAAATCGATGATGGCTTTGAACACAGCTTCTCTTTTTCACCCTTCATAAGCAGCCGTAAACGCGATGATGAACTGTAAAAGGTCCAAATATGGAAAAGAACAGATTTGTACGACTTTGCCTTTGTGTATACCTCTTCATTCATGTTGCTTACATCGGAGACTTTCACTACCAAATGTGATTGATTTGATAGATAGCCTTTGAATAATCAATTTGAACTGATTAAATATTTTTCTTAAATCTGCCAGATGGACAAGAAGATGTTATGATGATTCAGTCGCTGTGATCAGGAAAGGAAGGGTCCTATTTTTGAATTTACAGAAACTTGGTTTTTCTTACTAACTAACTCTAACTACTGCATAAAAAAAGAAATAATGCTTTCATGTTTGTCATTTCATTTCAGAATCACCCTGTTCCCTCTGCGAGGTTACTTCTAATTGGGAGAAAATAAGCCAGGATGCTTATGAATAGTGTGTGCAATATTTTCTGTCGGAATTGAAAAGTACTCATAACATGGTGTGACTGTGAGCGCACACGTATGAAAGGAGTAAGATGTGGCAATGTCACAGCAACCTGATTAATACGAGGAGAGAGTCATTTAAACTAGGTTTCTCATATCAGAGGATCAGCTTCATTTGGTAAAATTGTGCACATGCATGGACACAAAGCAGCTTATTTGGGTATCCAGGTACATCCAGGTACAAAGCTTGGTTCACACCAAGATAATGAATCGACAGAATCATTATCTCTCCAACATCGCATTATCCTCTCATGACTTTACATGTGCACAGAGCACAGATAATCACACCCTGAGCCAAATTGCTATGTAACACTACTTATGCAGTTACCCAAAGGCTAAGGAAAGTCAATTAGTTTGTAGGACAGAATTTTGAAAAACACCTTTTAAGATAGCAAATGGAGAAGCAACAGCACAAGGAGCTACGTCTTCCAAGTGAGGTTAAAGATAGATCAACGCTCAAAATGTTTCCAACAAAAACAGAACATTTTCTATTTAAATGGCAACTTTATTGAACTGATTTTTGCGCAATCTGGGATTCGTTACAGTTTAGTAGGATTTCATTTGTTTTTGTGAATTCAAATAAACAGTTTCATTAGTTCATTCCCACAACTTCAAATCATGTTAAGCCTTTACCTAAAAAAATGACAAAAACAATCTGAAAGTATAATCTTACATTAGCATGTTAAATAACATCAAGGGCATAAAATAGATTTTAAACAATACATTTGGTCTTTTCCTGGATGAGTTAGCACTGTTACCACATACGTCAGTGTCTCCATCAGCGCTACTGTACACAGCTTCTGTGTGCACATATTCTCAGCCAGAAGAAAACATCCTTGGTTACACTCGCTTTGATAGGATTAGCGAAAAAAAGCTGTGGGCAGGAATGTGGAAAACTCTATTTTACATAATGTGTTTCTGTACGTGAGATGTTTCTCAATTGAAATGTAGGAGCTTTAATAAAATGTTTGCACAAAATACCTCATCCACCTCCTCTCGGACACACGATCAAAGACGATACCTGCCTCCTGTGGGAGTTGGCGTTGGTTGGTGTGCAAGCCGCAGTGAGAATGTGCCAGAATGAGCAGTGTATTGAGTTGCCAGTGGCTTGATAACTACTGGTAGCTATAGTCACAGCCACAGGCTTTGGGACAAAATGATAAAACTGTGTCCTACTTTCACTTTTTTTCCCCCAAAAACTACTTATGAAAAGTAGTGTTTGATAAGACCGTGGCCTTCCTCAGCCATTCTTATCCTCCCCTCCCTAGCAATGCAGCCATGGTCTTTTCCCCCAAATGAAATTATTTTTCTTTTGTGTCCTTGTAATATATTCATAGCACAGGAAAACAAGCAGAGGATCAAGATCAAGCAGCCCAAAGAATATCAAATGGAATATATTCATGGGGCTGTGTGGGTTCTCACTGTGACAAAAAAATATATAGGATGCACACTAACACTACTGTGAGGCTGTCAATTTAAGTTCTGAAAGCAAAAGACCAGCATGCCTCAGCATGTCGACAACTGCTGCGTTGATTGGGAGAGATAATAATGCAGAGACGCCCCCAAGTCTGGTGTTATATTTATGTAAAAATGTGAACAAATGAAAGATCATTACTTAATGTTTGTCACTTTAGGAAAGAGGATTTGAAAGCATATCCTTTATATGCTTTAGTCTACTGTCTGTCAGAATCAGAATGGTCTTTAATATATCATTTGTCAAATACGAATGTGCATAAATATATACAGTACGTGAATGGTATAATATAAGATTTGCATTTGATTCCATAGTGTAAATAAGTAATAATGGTATTGGTTCACAGTTTAGGTGTTCCAAAATTATATTATGAGCAAAAGAAAAATGTCTGTAGGTGACCAGCTATTTTGAAGTATTATGAATATTTTTGAGTTCTAATAACTATGATTACACATGCTATAAGCAGATGATAATTCATTATTAGCATGTTGATGATGCATCATGGGCATCATAGAAAGTGTTATACAAACATTGCAGCTGCTTTTCTGGCAAGGACAGTCAAGTTAATCAAAATGGTATCAATGGCATCCTCCTTATTTTATGAAAATGTGTGAAGAAAATATAACCAAAAAGTTTGTTTGTTATGGCATTATGAGAAAAAAAAACATGCCCTTTTGGATTTTGGAATGGTTTAATTATATATATTAATGTTGAGGAAAACTCTGTATTTTATAGTCTTTTAAAAAGGTATGTAAGAGAACATTTCAAATTTCGATTTTTTTTCCATATATCATGTCAAGGAAGGCTGTGCGGATAAAAACCTGTAACACTAAAGAGACAAAAAATCACATCATACATAATACACTATATTTAACTTCTGTTCCATTCTGGATTAATCTGGTATCAATGCTAGTATACATGTGGATAAAAAGCAACCCCTAATTAGCCCGTCTGGGAGCCCATTGATCCGTGCATCAGAGGCTTACTCGCAGCCTCTATCAATAATATGGATCGCAGTGGGAACAATACCAACACACATCTGGATGCCAATTAAGCTTCTGTCTCCATCCCCGGCGATGCTCTGCTAGTCTTGCATGTAAAACGAAAAAGGGAAACCTGTCATCACCTGCATTCATTACTGAATCCTCCATTTATCTATTTATTCATCTGTCATTTGTGATCCTGTGCATGGAGGGATCGAGCTTCCATCGACTCGTTTAAAATGGATCGTGCTCACATGACGGCTCAATCTGATTTTCTTTTGATTTGGTTTAAATTGGCACCAAAATGCCATCGCTCTAAACATGCCGTGGTTAGTAATGGTCGAAATATAGGGATCTCCGCTATGACAGGGTAAAGTTGGGTTTCCACAGAAGAGAAAAAAAAACTTTCCAACACTGCCTTTGAGCTTCATGCCTTTGAATTCTTTTTAAGTTTAAAGCCGTGGTGCAGCCTAGTCTTTGATATTGTGTCTCTTTGACTTCCAGATCAGCAGAAGTGTAAGGTGTGAACTACAGAGGGATCGGATGTGTTTACCGTAGGCAGCTGTAACTTCAGAAACAGGGAACTGAAGCTCTACATGTTTTATTGCTACCTGCAACAAAAAAAAAAAAACAGAGAGTTGTTTTCCATTACTGCTCTTCAGGTGTACCTTGGAGGCTTGTTAACGGTGTTGTGCATAATGTGATTTTGAGGTATGTTTGGCACGGATGGCGGAAAATCCCAACTAATCGTGTTTCATAAATGTCAGGAAATTTTGCAAGACGGGGCCTCTGTGACCGAACGACTGCGGAGGGGAAAAAAAGGCTCCCCGCCGGGGAAGAGCTCACGGCAAAAAGGTTAGACGTTTTACGGGGATTGTTGCTTTCCACCACTTTGACATTTCGTCCTGATGATGATGACTTTAACGCGAGTGATGAGATAATGTCAAGGATCTTCTGCTCTGCGGACGACGGAGGAGTGGCATTCAAGGTTCACGCTTCTCAAATCCATTTAGTATCAAAAGGAGGATTCACCACCCACACGCATGCATACAAAACACAGAGATGAACCAATACAAAAAGCCGTACAGCTGGCCAGATACACAATCCTTTCATTTGAAAACCTTGCTGAGTGGTTGTTCATGCTCTACAACCTCCTCACTTTGGACTGCGCATTATTGCACAGTTCTGAGTAGAATGTCAAGATTCCCCTTTTGCTTCGTTTCTTATTTCCCACTGAGAGCTTCCCCCTCTCTGTATGCTCATTGGGTGCCTCCCTGGCGTACAGATGAAAGATTTTGCCTAAAAGTCCCAAAGGAGCACCCTGACAAAAATCTATACAAAGCCAACCTTCTGCTCTCACCACCAGTGCAATGATCGTGCAGATCTTAGAACAAAAACAGCCCCTCTCCATATGTCTTGCGGTGTGTTATTGATGTGGGAATTTCTGTACCTGCTGTAGACTACTGTGCTCCAGACAGGAATATACTCATAGACTGTAACCGCAGTGGATCTGCCTTTTTTTTTTTTTCAACTATCCATCAGAGTTAGAAGTGGTCCCTCTGGGTGATGCACAGAGAAAGAACCTGGAGGCTTAAGGATCTCTGAAATTAAGCCCCAAGAAGCCACATTAGACTAAAAGCAGCTTGACGAGGAAAGTTAATCAGTATATGATTCAAATTTCTGCTGACAAGCAGAACTCTTATGAGATTACATCGTTTTACCTTTGGAGCCGGTTCTCATGGAGCCTCACTAACCTCTGAACAGTTATTTAAAGTTTATGCAGTGAGCTGAACAGCTGCCAACTTCTGAGACAGGAAACACTCCGAGCCGGTGTAGAACTAGTTTGTGCGGTATGTTGTCAGACCACCTCAGAAATCAAATGTGTATATAGTTGATCCAGAACGGCCATACTCGAAGTGTCAGAGAGAGGGGAGAGATGACGGCAAACCTTTTCTGAGAGACATTCAGTGTTGCACACGAGTGTTTCTGTGAAAAGCGGCATATATTTCGACTAGAAGTCTTTATCCCGAATCTGCTGGCTGGCTCCTTTTTTCATTATTGACACGATAATGAAAAAAGGAGCCAGCCAGCAGATTCGGGATAAAGACTTCCATTCCCCTCAGATGCTCTTTGCTTAGAGTCCGATCAGCAACTTGAGATGAGAGAATGGAGCTGAAGTTGGGAGACGACTTCTATGACGGGATCGTTTCACAAGTAGCCAGTTAACAAGCTCATTTCAAACCAATAAAGAGCTAAATCATCGTCAGCATGGCCTGTGGGTTCAGAGGGTCCGTTTCGGTCAATATGTTGCGCAGCTTTTGCTCTCCAAGCGAACGGTTTACATGCATTCAACCAAAGCCTGCTCAAAGTGATTGGTCAATACCACTCAGGCTACAAAAGAAAACCAGAACCCTTCCTACACCAAAGTCTGGTCCCGTTGCATATGAATGCAGAATCTGTTTATGGAGATTACACTTTAGGAGGTGATGTTTGACGTACCAAGTGCAGGATTTTGACAACAGAGACCAGAATTTCCATCTTAATGGTTCCGAACATATCATGTCTTGTTCTTTAAGTCATTTTTGACTTTTTCATAGCCAACCACGTCACTAGAAGATGATGTAGTATTGCCAGATCTGTAAACAAATTAAATGTTTCCCATTCACATCTTTAAATATACTATAACTTTGATTGAAAGAGACTCTCAGGAACGGTCTCAAGTGAGTAATAAAAAAAATGCAATCCAAGCTGTGAGTTTTGGTTAAGTTATAGGTTATGTCAGTTTAGTGAATAGACGTTCTCAGCCATTCTATGGCAATGCAGGTCAGTCTGTTGCTAAATAACACCATGACATTCTTTAACATTGATCTGCAGTCAAATGTGGCACAAACGTTCCCAAGACACTTTTTGAAACCCACAACCAAAAATTAACTAGTGATGAAGCTTTAAACTGTCACAACTTTTTTTCAAAAGTAAAATGTGACACACATGCACATCCACTGAATAAATAATCAAACATGAGCTTTACAGCGCAGTCAGAGTGCTTTGTATTCAAGTTAAACAGCCGGTTTGGGAATCAAACTTCTTGTCACAAGCGCTCTCATGCTTCATATTTCTAGGCTAGTGTTTCCAATGATGATGCTTTATGATAGATAATGCACACGCTAAAATAAAAAAAACAACCTTTATAGCAAATGTCTTTCCACACGGGGAAGGAACTCAGGGAAAACACAGAGCTGGGGAGAATAGATTGAGATGTGCTTCTTTATATTTAGCCGCTCGTGAGGTGAAGCTCATTACCATTAATGGTCTCAAATAGGATAACAATTCTCCCCTGTTACCTACCTATTTGAATTACATTGAGACGGCCGAACCCACTGTCGGTGTAATTGATGTTCCTCACTTACTGCAGTTCAAGGCGAGTAATGGCAATCTTCCCCTCCGTTGCTGTTTCTCCCTCTATCCCGTAATGGCTCCTCTGAGAGCCATAATGGCATCCGAGACGGGAAGTCGACTGATAATACTCTCATCTCTTTGTTACTTATAGAAACTAGAGTGACGTTTCAGGCCCCCGTGCGGTAATCCGCGATCCGTGGAAGGTCTCTGCAGGAAAAGATGGGTGAGGTACAAGTTAGAAAATGGAAATGATCTTAAATTTCCTTCAAATAAGATGGAATTGTTGGGTTTGATTAAGTAATAGGCCTGCCAGCTGCTCTAATTAGCCTTTCAAAGTACCTTGTGCACTGTTCCCCCCCTTTCCCCACCGTGGAGAGGATATTCGACAGTATAGTCATCCAGGGGGGAAGATGGATGATCCAAACAGTTCTGCCGTATTTACTTCAAGGGTCTAACCTGAGCTCACAGGACCCACCCCCACCAGGAATAACGGCTGTTGGAAGGTAGACACGTTTGAAGTGTAAATATCCCACAGGTCAAAGACTGCAACTGAGAAGTCAGATAACGGCATATTTTTATCCATGCAAAACAACTTTGATTTATTGCTCACACTTTTTTTTTTTATCCCTTCCCAAGCTGCAGACAATGTTAGGGATCTGCCAGCGATGGATATGAGTAATTCTCATTCTTATTTTTATGGTGTTGGTTTGAAGCTATATTAAGAGCAGACAGCTTGCGAGAGTTTTTGTCGGCAAACAAAAGTCACAGGGATGGTCTGGAAGTTACAGAGGCTATCCTGTAAATAAAATATCACAGATTCAGGACCAAAGTGAACAAATAAAACTCCTCTTGAATCTGGATTCTATCATTAGTGTCTCCATTGTGAGGGTCGGGAATGATGCTGAATTAGCCAATCTAAGCAGTCAAAGGCTAACTGCTTTCAGTGCATGGTGTTTTCGTTTTAAAAGGCACCATCAATGCTCAGCCTCTATTAGGTTTTCAAACTCCCAACTGAGCCAGTTATGGAAACTTGTTGTGAAGCCGATCAGTGGAGACATGGCTCATTTAGTATTCATTAAAAGGGCTCCCATTAGGCAGAGGCTGGCCGAAAGTAAATGTCTGAGACTAAATATTTAAAGGATGGATCCAGCTAATTTCAATGTGGGCTTTCATTTACTGCTTTCTGACATCATGACTGCTGACTTTGCTGAAATTGTATTTTACTTACAGTAATTAAGAACCTTTTCTATGAGGCAAATGAGTCAGAACAAGTCCAACAGAATCACACTCACTTTACATATAGTCTAATAGAAATGCAAAGTTCAGTCATATCTTCCAGTGGATACACAGTAGGACTTTGTTATTTGCACTGCTCAAACATTTCAATGTTTACTAAGCTTGCTGCCGTCTTCCACGGCCTTCATGTCACATCAAAAGAAACAGAGAAACTGACTCTCTGCATGTGTGCGCGTTGGAACTCACACATCTAAAGTCGTGTATTCCTGACGGCGAAAGTAACCCTGAATCAAAGAGACTGCAGCATTTGTTGAGGAGCAGGCAAAATAGCGTGACATCGTACAGCAGAAGTCAGGCCGGATGGATGAGTCAATAACGTAAATATTTCACATACAAGACCTCTGCCCATCTCCAGTTTCCTACTTTCGAGGCTATTTTTCAGTGTAGCTTTTTGTGCCTGAATCTCTAAACCATCCTATTTAGCAGTTTTGAAACACTGGCGAACAAGGTTGTTCTGCCGATAAAGGCACCAGATCAAAACACTTGTCTACATAGGAGATGTTTTAGACATGTTTTTACATCTCACATGTGTCTCACATGTGTCAGACAGATCAAGTTATCTAATCAATAAGCAGTCGGCTCACGTTTAACGCGTGTAACCAAAAAGCATGCTATCGCTTTTTTCATCAGTTTTAAGCGCGTAACTGTGATTGTGTTGAACTCTGAACACTGCTAGAACACAAGTGACCTACACTTGATAACGTGCCTGAACGCATCCTGTGTAGACACAGACAGAGGACGGAAGCTGCTGCTGCTTCTAACAAGCAATGTGTGATAATATCCCTGTGATTTATACACATAGTAATGCGTAATTATACATTACAGTGTCTTATTGCAGTGTAAGTGTTTTTGTGTTGAAAAGGCTTGTTTAATTACTTTTTGGAATTGGCCCCCTGTGCATCTCGGCGAGCGGTGCCCTGCAGCCAAACAATATCTCTACTCTGAAGTAAGTTAGGGAATGAGGAAAACGAGTACAGGTTGAAAAGAAATCATTACAAGCTGAGAATGAAGTGAGTGAAAATCCAAAGAACAGCACAATGAGTGCAAGAGCAAGCAATAGTTACATGTCAGCAACTACGGCAAGAAATACACTGTGTACTTTCCACAGGATTCCCTGGGTTATACCTAAGCTTCTGCGTGTTGCCCTCAGCTTTGGTGTACAAAGTGCATATCATATTCTTTGGGGCTTTTGTGCCAGTGTTCCTCTTCGCTAACCCCCCCTCGGCTAAACACCATTATGGAGCCAACATCCCAAAGAAAATAAAGTGTGACCTACATGGAGGAGAGTGTGAGTATAGCATCATTTCCCTGAGGTGGGTGTGTGTGCTGGTCAGGCAAAGCCACTGCCATGCATTACACATCCAACCACCTCTTCCCTAAATTACCAGCATAGAGCACTCAAGACATAAGAGCCTTCAGACCTCCAAGGAGCATAATTTATCAAATAATCATGGGTTTTGGAATACTCTGCTCGTGTTTCAATGCACACCAACGCTGGGAAATATTATATTTTTGCAGTAGCTTTCTCTGCATCCGTGTGGGTGTAGGAGCCATTAACTGACTTGCCTTAACTCTAAGGCATGTGGGCAGCTTGTATACAGCAATAGTATTGATAAAAGATCAGAAGGACACGTACTACTATGAATCTATTCAACAACAACAAAAAAAACCAAACCAAAGCAAGTGAAACTCTAGGGCGGTCTGTCTTTATTTTCACTTTCAGAAGCCCAGTGCACAACAATGTCATTCAGGGCCAAAGCTGATGTGAAGCTAACAGAGATGTCGTGCTGCAAACTAATATAATGTCCAGACACTTTAATAAGGTTGGACAATTGTTTTCATCAGTTAATTATTATATTCCTTTATTGATTCCCCATGGGGGAAATTCGGGTGTTGCAGCAGCTCAACTACATAGAAACAGATAATAAATACACATATTATACAATAAAATAAAAACAGAATAAAAATAAGAAATACGAATAAAAATAGAAAATGTACAGCATATCCACATGGGGGGGGGGCTGGTCAGCATGTTGACAGACGGTGGTCTCTGCTGTTGTTATACAGTCTGATGGCAGTGGGCACAAATGAGTGTCTGAAGCTCCGTCCTGCTCTTTGGTAGAATCAGCCGCTGCCCAGCTGCCACATTAACAACAGTATTAACAATACTGCAACGGATGAAATCGTATGAGCTTTAGATAAAATAACAGCAGTTTGCTATAAGAGTAACCTTGGTTGTATTGTAATTACAAAAACCTACTGAGGCCAAAGTGGAGAAAGTTAAGATGAGCAGATGGCACAATGATGAGAGACCATGGGGCACAAACAAATAAGAAATGACCTGGTAAAAAGCATACACATGATATTTACGTTTGAGGGGGTAAATGTCAACCTTTAAACTCCAACCTGTTGATATTTATAGTTTGGTTAAAGGTCTTCGTGCAGCGGTTTGGCTGTAGCTCAGGTGGTAGAGTAGGTGGGTCATTAATTGTAGAGTCTGTTGCTTTTGATTGCTGGCCAGTAAAACCAGCCCAGTATCCCGACCCAAGGTACACAGCTGATGATCCTGCACCTCATGATTTACGTCCATTGCCAATGTTGAGTGGCCTTGCGGAAAGAACTGTGGCCTATATGTACCAAGGGCAAAAAACTAAAGATATGAAGGTAGAATTTATTATATTTTTATTTTACTTGCTAACACATAAGATTTCATACGATCCAGATAATGAATAAAATACAAAAAGTGAGTGGAAAGGTCAAGAAGTCACAGGATTATACAATGGACCTAAGGTAACACAATTAAGAAAAATGCAACAAATGACATCAGGAAGCACACAAAATTGGCAGACAACTTATCAATCAGTAAACAATAGAAAAAAAAAAAGGAAATACATGAAAAAGGGAAACCTGGGACCTGCAGTTAGCGTGTTTTATTCTAAATCATATTTTATTCACCATAACCATAATCTGACCCTACATTTATCAATAAAGTATTTGCCACACGCAAATATGATGAGAATCGAATATTGCTCTCAATATTATATTAAGCAAGAAACTGAATCCCCAAACTTCCTCAATTGTGTGTGGATGGACTTGTCAATGATGTCTGCTAATGATCTTGCACATATTAAAATCAGTAAACTTTGCTGTCAGTCATCCGTCTGCTCACACAGCATGAAGAAAATGCAATTCAGTCATCTTCTCAAGTGTGTTTCAAGCTACAACAGCAGTATTATTGCCATGGGTTGTTTGACAGTGATGGAGTCAGAATTGCAGCAAACACAAGCTTCATTGCATGTGCTGATCAAATTTGTCCAATCCCTTCAGTTCCAGTGAGGTCTCCCGTCTTTGTAAGGAAAGTAGCTTGGGCAAGGAAACCAAGGAAAGGGAAGAGAAAATGTTTGGAGCTTCTGGTTTGTGCCGCTTAATATTTATCCAAACACAAACACTACAGGCCTCGATTTACATTTCAAACACGGTAGTCATTACCATATATTAATCTATAACTATTACCTCTGAGATACAAGAGATGAAATCCACAAATGAATCACCATGAATTTTTCACCCTGTATTTCAGTTTTGGACATATGTTTTTACACTCCACATCCTTCACGATTAATATTTCACCCATTGCTTGGGGCTGTGTAGACACCGTCTCTCATAATATTGCCCGATAGGTTGTAAAACCTCACACAGATGTGTAACAGCTGGTGGCGTCATCCTGTTTAGTGTTTCCAACAAAGCAGATGCTTTTTTCTATCAACTTTAACACAGCCAAATTTCACAGCCAGCTCTCTGCTGTGGTTTAGTTTACTCAGAGGAATTTAATATTTCCTCGCAGCCACTATGAGATTTCCTGGGCCAGCACTTTCCTGATAGCGAAGGATGCATATATTGGTGTTGTACTGTGTTACACTAAATTAAGTTATTCAGAAAATGACAATATTGGCAAACCTTCCTGTAGAATAACAATATGCTACCTGAAAATCTAAATGCATGCAATCTATTCATCATGAAGCAATATGATAAGTATGATTTTAACTACTTATTATTATTATTATTATTTGAACACAGCTTCCTATCAAACTTTCAAGAGCTAGACCTTCTTTATATAGTACAGGATTGTGGCATTAGAGAGAAAGTTTCAAAAGTAGCAAAGGTTGCCATTAAAATATTACAAATAACTACTTTTAAGTCCCTAAGTAGGCTGTTTAATCTCTACTTTTCCTTTTTACAGATAAAAGACTTGACTATTAGACTTAGAGACTTCAGCTTCTAACTTCTCTGTTCAGCCCTGGTTATAGATATGATTTGGATTGCAATATTGAAGTTAAGATAATAGACTAATAACAAAATTATTGGTATTTAATGATATTGCATCCAAAATTATTTAAAAAAAAAAAAGGATCTCCCTATTCTTATTCCAGTCTGGACCAAAGTGGTAGTGATAAGACACAGTGGTGACTGGATGCACTTGAACCTGACTAGCTCAGCCAGCATGCCACCATAATGCAGGTGTACTACATGTGTAGACATTAAGCACAAAAGCAATGCAGTATATTTAAATCCGGATGAGAATGTTTGCATAAGACCACAGAAATCTCCACATGAACTGAATGTGTAACTAACCCTCTGTTAATGCTGCGGCCCGAGGCAGCAAAGTGGACTTTATTTAAAACAAAAGAGGAAGCCCATGGAAGCCAAATATATTTGTGGTCTCTCTAATTAAACTGCTTCAGCTTGATGTATCGGAAAATACTCAGCTTTTATACCACCAGGACGCTGCTCGTTAACTAATCCATACCACGGGAAGTGCAAATGCCGTTTCCCGTCTCACTGCTGCACTGGAGAATTGAACGCTGCGGTGGAAACCTGAGCCAGAAAAGCAGCAATTACATTACTCACATTATTGTTAACTGATCATGTGTGAATTTTTTTTGTTGTTGTAAAAGCAGCTGGAGAGCGCAGCGAGGTTTCAGAGTTCAATTCGATGTGTTTCATTTTCTCCTCTCTGAAAAGATGCTCTGGCTGCAGGATCCATTTCAGCTACAACTGCTTTTCTATAAGAGGTCAGGCCGGACTCCTTTATGACACCAGAGATGCCTTCATTGGCACAATCTTACTAATAACACCATTGCATGGAAACTCACAGATGCCAATCTATAGAACCTTTGCTAATTGTGCACAAAGCCTTCTGCTTTCCATAGTAGCTCACCCTGGATTCAACTATAGGTTTTGCAGTCCTGGAATCTGTCCTTTTTATGTGCATACTGTGCACTTAAAAATCGAATGCTTGCCGGTGTTTAGGTCAAACAAACACAGGACTTTTGTCCAGGACACTGCTTTTTGTGTTACGTGCAAAGTTGCAGTTTGTGTGACTTTTTGTCAAGTCAGTTGTTGGTAAAGTGACTTATGACAGTCGTTGGTCAGTCAAATTAGCATTAAAGACGCTTGTTTCCTAAACCTAACTTCCTGTGAAGACGGAAGTTTATTTTGAAAAGACACTATGCATGTAACGAGCGTATATCGGCAGACCATCCCTGACATATGCACCACAGACTAAGCTGTATTATTTAATGCATTAGTGTGGGAATATATAATATATATATATAAAGAACACATTGTTGTCCAGGTTGTAGGAAGTATTGGATGTTTTTTTTCACATTCATGACGTTCAAGTGCCTCAACATTACGTCACAAAATAGTTTATTCTTCTAAACATCTTAACTAGGTTGAAGAAAAAAAAAAAAAAGATGTTAAACTTCCAACCGGCGCGTCGCTATTACAGCTGCTGTGAAATTACCCCAGTTTAAACTTTAAACGTTGTTGGTATTTCAAAAGGTGCTGTGAACTCTATTAATCAGCCTCCTGCTGAGTTCAACTGCTGCCATGCACGCAGGAGAAAGTGTGTGCAAGTCGGTTTGAAAAACAATTAACAGTTGGTTTTAATTGATTATTACAGAGGTAAGCTGTAATTACTCTCGTGTGCAAATTAACTCAGCCCCATTCCTCGACATGGAAGGAAATGCAAAGTGCATGACTGATAAAGAAAAGGATGAATGACTTTAAAAAAGGAATAACCAGAAAAATCCTGTACTAAATAAAATCAACAGCGTGTGTGGTATATCGCACACATGCGCCTTAAAATGACCGCCATCAGAATGGTCCACTGTCGCTGCTGGGATTTCAACAAACTTCACATTCTGCTTCATTAATTTGGTAAATGCCACAGAAAGCAGCACAGGAAAGTTCAGTAATAAGCTCATTATTTGTGCCAACTAACACTAAAGAAATTCCACATTTAAAACAGAAGTCTTAGCTGTATTTCGGTCCCCCTTTGACGTCAGCTCCCGAGCTTCCAGCTATTCATCGACCACAAACTTTCTTCATGAATAACACATTCTGACCCATTTCTCATTAAGTGTAAGTGAAACTTCTTTGATTGGTCAAATATTGGTTCTTAACTAGGATGTGTTGTTTACTCTGCTGAGCCCCTTTGAGCCATGTGCTGTTTTTTGTTGTGTGTTTTTTTTTAACAGATAATGAGGCCTGTGATTACCATCTTAATAGGCATTAATAAGAAATGAGTGATGGCACAAGGCACATTTGCAAACAGTACACAGAGAATAGTGAATCAAGGAATAAAGCACACTTGGGAAGGGAGCTATAATCTCATGAAAATTCAATTAGCCCACTTTAGAAATGGATTATGCACAAGAAATAAAATTAGCACGATAGGATTGAAAACGATGGCATTTCATGGAAATCAGAAAGCAGTTGCCACTCCGACATTCACTCACACAATTTCACAACTGCATTGCTCCTCATGTTTTCTCATGAAACAAAACACAAAGTGTAGGAATTTAAAGATGCAAGCCCCCTTTGAATATGTTTCTGGAAATGTATCACCTTGACAATTAAGGCTATCATTATTAACTTCTCATAATTAACTAATCAAAGAAGTTACATTCATGTAATGCCACAATGTTTCATTAAACAGTTTACAGCTGATGCCATCATAAGGATGAGGAAGAAAGAGGTTTCTGTATGGGGAATGTAATATTGTGTCATAAACTAAACACATTTAACTGTTATACAAGAAAGGACAATAAATGTGGTTTGAATTCTGAGGTATTCAGAAATATACCCCTCACAAACTAGTTCCTTGTGAGACACAGATCTAATCTTTCAACATTTACTAAAGCTCAGCCGCCTTTCGTGGGTGGACTCGTTTAATTTAACTTTAAAATGAAATAGAAAAAAAGAATTAAACCAAACTAAATCCACAGCTTAGCCGTGAGGCTGTAATGCTCAGTGGTAAAGAAAACTAAATTAAAAGAAGGATAGAAGCTGAGGCCCAAAGTTGGTTTAACATGTTGAGGAAATGAAGAGATGTGGGTGGAAGTACAGACCATTTTATTAGTAAGTGAGAATGACTTAACCATACCAATCGGAATTTTAAGACAATACCATATCATAATCCAAGTAATAACGATGCATCCAGAGGAGATAATGAATAGATTTACAAAATGTAATAGAATTTAATCAAATAGTTGTCCAGACATTCTGAGTTTATCTAAAAATTAACAACTATCATTGGGTCTAAGATGAAAAATTGGGTTATCACCAAATTCAAACTGATTCATCCTCAGGGTACCATGACCAAAAAACAGTTTACAACATTTTGAAGCTATCCGCTCAGCAGTAGTCCAGATATTTGACTGAATGAGTGAAAACTTTGATCTGTTGTTAATTTGAATTCGCTACAACATCATCTAGGAACCATGAATATGTTCCGAATTTTGTATTTTGTCTTGCTGCTGAAAAGCCAGGGGATGACAAAAGTCATCAAGATTTAACCTCTGAAGACCTTGAATGTCTGTTGAAAATTTAATTTAATAAAAATGAATACAAAAGTATTTGACATATTTGACCATAAACCAACTAATACTACTGACTGACATTTTTGCAGTTGACATCATTGTATTTCTCTTTCTCACTTAATCATTTTGTCCTATTAGACATTTGAGTGAAATTGTCATTATCAGCATATTCATTCTTGAGTTATGTGTTTTGTGACGTGATACCACCTTGACCTTTGAACACCAAAATCTAATCACCTCATCATTGAGTTCAGGTTTGTGCCAAATTTGTAGAAATTCCCTCCAGACTTTTGAGAAGAAATGTAACATTATTGTAGATCCCAAGTAAAACATGAGGGAATCATTCAGTCAGTCATTAGGATTCATCCTCTTGGGATAGTGTATGCATGTCCAAAATATCATGGACAACTTCATAACAGAAGAATATAATTGATCAGCTTCAGACAGTGTGATCAGCATGTTCCCTTTAATACATTTTTTTAATGCATTAAGGTATGTAAATCTCACAATCATTTTCAGTGTTGCCAAGGAAACGCAGAGGCAAAAATATTGTTTTCCTATTGAACTAGCAAAAACACCCAACTTGTGTATTTGAAGAAACCCAAATCTTTTCACCGGACTAAAATATCTTCAAGGTCAGTTGTTGCTTCTGAATTTATTCTCCATTAATTCTTGTGTTCGCTAATTAACTGTAATAGAGAGGAGTGATGAACCCTGAAGTGACCCATCATGCTGGTAGTTAAAAGAGTGACATTTTATGTCAGCAAAGTCAACAAGACAGATAGAAATGTGTTCCATTAAATATCTGCATAGCCCAGAAATTGTTGATTGGAGGCTCCAAATCACAGCAAGCGGATAATTAGCCCATGAGCGTGTTAACCTTTTCAGCTGAAAGTCTGAAAGAAAACCAAAAGTATCCTGGAAGGAAATTAAAAAAGTCTTCAAAGTTAGGAGTTCAGATGTGTGTGATAATGATGTGGAATGGGCACTTTCCCAAAAGAAGGTGTTAGATTGCACAGCAGAAACATTTTCTTTTTAGTTGAGCTAGAGCATGCAAAGCAGAGCCGTAAAGGCAGCTGTGAAAATGACTTTTCATGGTATAACTCATAGGAATGATGGTGTTATTACTGCATGTTTATCATAGGCTTATTTAAATTGTAGACCTCCAGTTGTATTTTAACTTTGGTTTTGCCAGTTCCTTTGTCTGTTGTCTCTTTATATTTTGTCTTTTGTCTCATATTTCTTGGTCTTCTTTTTTGTTTTTTTGTCTCTTGTCCTTTAACTTGTCTGTGTTGTTATTATCAGCCTTTCAGTCATTAAGTGAGTTCCAGGCTTGGGCCAAAATCCATATCTTAAACCTCACAAAGAATAAAAGAAATACCCTCAAGGTTTGAGGCAGTACTTACAGAACAATTTCCTGAAACGTCTTCTGAATTCGGACGAACGCACACCTAGGACTTTATGGTTTCCTTCAATGCGCCAGGGATGTTCTGAAATCCCAGCGTCAGTGAATTTACAACCAAATACTGGGAATTAAAACCTACTTCACCTCTCTGGGGACAGATGTACAGATGTACAGATCTAAGGAAGCAGCTTTACCTCACAGGATGTGCTGTAGAAGTTGAAGGGTCATTTTGAGAGTAGAAGATTTCTAAGAAAATGCCAGGATTTCCAGCAAAAACACTCCAGGTAATGTTGTCTTATAGAGCTAAACACTGGTGACGAAGAGGATTTTGTCCTTGCAGATGTCTGACAGATCAGGAAAAGGATGTTAAAATATGTATGGTTTGGCCTTTGGTCTGTGTACTATGGAGAGGCGATGAATAATAAATGGCCTGTAGCTCCTATGGATGTATCTGTTTATGTCAGCTACTTTTAAAAGAAGTGCATCCCTGAATATAATATCGTGGAAACAAGATCAAACCTTTTCTAACAACCTAAACCAGCATTAATTCCTGCTCTTTAGAAAATTAATTTATCCAAGATGAATTACTGTAGCCTTGGATGAATCTTAAAACCTTTCAAAAGTTGCCATGATTTTAGACAAGTGTAGTCTGGAGGCCATAACTATTAAAATATATTTAGTTCCTAGCTTTAGAATGAAATTGAACTGCTGTAGCCTGATGTCTATGTGAACAGTTGAGGGGAAATGGATGTTAATGGCTGACTGCAGTCACCTAAGTTGTCATCAATCATCCTACTATTTGGCCTGACAGCGTTTTCTCCGATGTCAAATTACAATTTCTTTTTTTTTCATTTGCATGTCATTACGCAGCACTCCAAATCGCAGAGGTTAAACCGCCAGTCAAACAGAATCCTCAAAGATTCCCTTACAGAAGTGCTTCACAGAAATGGTCACGGTTTCATCTTAGCTGAAGCCCCTTTTTAGTCGGACACATTTGACACATTTCTTTATTCATGAGCAACACTTCGGCTTCCCTCTTGCGTTAAAAGATGCCAGTGATGAGCCGACTCCAGTAAGTCTTGTTGTCAGTCATTGTATGTCAAACTTGCTGAGTTGTCAAAATGAGTCCAGTCAGCCGTGATGGTGGGTTGATGGGGACAAATTAATCAATGAGTGTGTGTGAGTAAGTGTGAGGTACTGTAAGCATTTTCAGGAATGTGTTGGTTTTTTTCCAAACAAAACGCACGACCAGGTTGTGCTTTTCCTTTTAGTCATCAAGTCTTTTAAGCTTGTGTTGGTGATTTGGAGAAACCAGCAAGAGTATGCTAGATTGTTAAAAATGATCAAACATCAGAACCCAGCCCAGCGATGCCAACTTTTTTTTCTCCAATCAAAGAATCTAGCAGCACTAGCTCCAAAAATTCCTAATTCTAGCAAAAAAAGCTGCTGTCCGAAAGCCACTCCCCAGAAATTATCATTATGAACATTTGTTTCATTGATTTGCTGTCAGGATGTAATGAAAATTTTAATAAAAATGTTTTTTGAAGAAGGTTACCAACCCTATCTTTAAGTATTCCTGAAGTAATAGTTCTCTCAAACTTTGATGATTAGATTCATACCACTCTGAGACTGGTGAATGGTGTTCATCTTCTCATCTAACTCTCAAATAGAAAGCAAATAACTTTACTTCCCAAAATGTCAAAACTATTCCTTCAAAGTAGAAGTATTGTCAAGGCCCTTTCTAAAATCAAAAGAACATTTGGCTTCCTATCCAACTTGGCTTGTAAAAAAAAGAAGAAAAAAAAAAGAGCAGCAGAGACACAAAATAACAGATTGCAAAAATGTGGCAGAGAGAGCTGAGGTTGGCAAACGAAGCACTATATGTTTGGCTGTGAGCTCTGAGAAAGGTATTAATAAAATATGTTATCCGAATTTCGGATTCTATTAATACGACCTCTGTTTTTTTACTTCTGTTTTTTGGATGTTCATAATTCAGCCGTGGCTTGTCGAAACAGATATTGAGCGCACAGACACATCTGGCATTTGAAAATAAATTCTGTTTCTCCAGCTGTCCTCGTCCATACCTGTCCTCTGTGTCCTCTGTGTCCTCTGTGTCCTCTGGCCTTCACTTGCAGACTCTCTCAGGGACCGATGATACCTGATGAGACGAAGCGTTACCTTCAGGTAAACTCATTCAAGGTACACAGTTCAATATACTCTTACTCAATGAGACAGACATCCTTACATCCTTCCCCAGTCATAAAAGGGTTTATAGACCACAAAGAGAAAAGGGAAATGGATAGACATACAAAGAGATATGGCTAAAAATAAATAGTCAGATGAGGAAAAAGCTAGAAAGAGATTAAAAAAAAAAAGGGGTCTGTTCAATATCTAGAAACTTATAAAAGCAACCATTTCAAAGAGTGGAAAGAAATCCCATGAAGCTGGGTGATAAAAGCTTGCGAACAGGTGAGAACAGGTGGGTTCATGGCTACGAATATGAAACCATCTCTCTGTGTGAGCCGCAAGTTTCTCACCATTGATCATCACAACCTGAAATAATACCAGTGGGGACACTATGGCCAAACTTATCTAACTATAGACAGGTTCTGCCTGGACTCCATCGTCTAGAAAAGGTGTTACACTGAGAAGCAAAACTGAGAGAATGAGAGAACACAAACCTGACTAGAGCTAAAATATGACATAATATAAGTATAGTTCCTCTTTGTAGAGATGCAGTCGGATAAAAACTCTGTCCAAACAACGCCCCAGCTTCAAGACCTGTGCAGTCAGGACTAGGAATACACAAATGTATCTTGAAATGTTTTTGATGTAAAACTTATTTTCTTATTCAGTAAGAGAAAAATGTCTGAAGAGAAGCATCCAGAATCAAACGTGAACCTGTACATTTTCTCGACTTGAAATACGCTTCCTCTTCAAATTGCAGGTCAAATGCCCCCCCCAGGAGCTGAATCCATTACAAACACAGACACAAACAGCAGTTTCCGGGTAAAAGTCTTGATATGTCTAACCTCCAGGACATATTGGATGAAAGCGCAGAGGAAACAATAAATTATTTGGCTGTTTATGCGTGCAAAAATGAAATTATAGCCAATGGCAAAGTCTATGTGATTAGTACATTTTGGCTTCATTAAACTGTAATTGACCTGAAATGTGCCTTTGGAGATACTCAAGTTAACATGATTACTGCCCTTCATTTCAAATTACTTTGTGCTGCTACAAAAAAACTTTTGAGGGGAGGGTGGTGGGTCTTTCCTCCCAAAGTGAGACTTCTAAATGAGGGAAAGATTTCCACTTCTACGACAAAGTCCCTGAAGGGAGTCAGAAGTTTTTGAGAGAACAACCAAAGGAAGTCAGCCAGGACACGAACAACTTTTAGAGAAATACCAGTCGAAAAACTAAAAATGCAAACGGGTGGAAAGAATATTTCATGGGGCAACAATTTAGTGGCAGTAGTGGCCATCGGAGTTACATACGCTGGCATGTACAAGGTTATTGATTCCAAAGAAGCTGTGTGTATTCAGTCTGCTGACACGCATCCATTCATGCGTGTAGGTGAGTGGGTGTCGAATGTTTCAATCTTTTGTCCAATGGAAAAAAGTCAACACAAAAAACTTCTACCCCCAAAAAATATACAAGGTCAGTTGGTTTTTGATGGTAAAGCATCAGAATGCATCCAACATAAAACTCATTCATTAAAATGCAATGTTTAAAAAATGAACGGCTGATCTATATATCACTGTCATTGTGACTTAGTTTCTATACAATAGTTTAATTATTTGGTTTAGGACATGGCTACTGTGTGTGAATGCCCTTCACTGAAACGTCAGCTTTGGTGGAGGATTCAGAGAACAAAGTTGGACAGACCCTTTGAACATGCTTTTAAATATTTGAGATAGCACTGATCAGATTAGGAATGAGAGCCAATCTAGGTCATATAGATCTCAGGTTGTAACCTCACACCGAATCAAACGCGACATGAGACAGACTTTGAACCTCGCATAGACCCATCCCGATGACCTTGGGATCACATTTGAAAGGCTCCATTGTTATTGAACATGCGACAGAGATAGCACAGCCAAGCACTGTTTGTAGCCTGATCAATGTCAGGCCTTTACCGGTTTCTCCTTCCTTTGACATAGCATGCGATGTTTCGTTAGTGCAGATTTAAAACATTTATAAAAAAAGGTAGAGCAGACAGCGATGTTTGGCAAATCTCAAAAGTGTTTTTTTTGGCTAGAAATAAAAGATGTGGGATGTTGTGAGGAAAGAGAAGGTCAATTGTTCTTTGCAGAGTTGGGAACTGACTGAAGCAGTTTAGATTATTAAAACTGGCAAGGTGTCCTGCATGAAGTAGCTGTTTGTGGAGATATTGTGCTCTGTCTTTTTACATATGAACAACAGGACAATGTAAATGCATACATTTTTAAGTTATAAGTCTATTTCCCTTCTTAGTTGCTGAAAACCAAAGATATTTTGGCTTCTAAATGTGATGTATACGGTGTGATTTAGGGGCATATTTTTGCTTTAACACACATTTTTACACCTTTTCATTTTTTAACAATCTATCTTCGACCCAGTTTGTGCAACCCCTCCTTCTTAGCAACAGTAACCAGGCACAGCAGGTCTGTCAATCTTAAGAATTCAACACACATCAAAGCGGTGTGCATGGGGTTGTAGTAAGAACTCAGCAAGAGCTTGGAGGATGGTCTGTTTCATTGCTTTTCCAAAAACACAAGAGCAAAAGTAGGAGTAATGGAAAGTAAAAGCGGTGTTTGTCTGCTTTAAAGTTACTATGTCGAAGATCACTGTTTTGTTTTTTGTTAATATATATATATACTGTTAACATAGTTGTTTTCAGTATTTTAGGACGTACTCAAAGAGAGATAATGAGTTGCTAATGACAGCAAAAAAACAAATGATGTGCTATAATAAACCAGTGATGACATAATTACTTCCTCTTAATGAACTGTTCCTTGACCTAATTTACTATCCTGGGAAAACAATCACACAAATGCAGAGCATCTCCACAGCACTGTTTCTATATCAGATGAGGAGTTGTGATACGTTTCATGTTGTGTAACTGTTCAGCCTCTTATCGCAAAGCACACGCAGCCCTATCTTCACAATCTCTTTTCTACAGTATTTCTGGCCCTGGGATATCAAATCTGAGGTGATTGCATAATAAGCATGACAGCCCAAAAGAAAAAGTTTGCAAGACAGAGTGATGGGAGGACTAAAGGAAGGGCCAGGGTTGAACCTGGTGACAACCTGCTGACCTTGGTTTTCCAGTTGAAAACACAGACAGACATTAATGGATAGTCTCAATGTTGGAACCGTCTATTTCACTCTCACTTACTCTCCTTTTCTCAGCCTTGACTTAAAAAAAGAGATTTCAACCTTAACACAGAGGATTAATAAGGCCCATGGGTTTAAAGTCAGGGGTCCGGGGGCCTCTGGTGCACTAGACCCCTCTGTAAATGAAGCACAACGAACAACCACTGTATGTACAGTGTGAAGTGTGTATCAATTATTCCTAAAAGTGCAAGATGGTAAGTAAAGTGGAATCAGAAAGGAAAAGGATAACAGCAAAACTTTCAGATAAAGTTAATAAAATAATAAATCTGCTGACTGTGGGTCGGAAACGGGAACGGAAAGCGTGTTTTGGGGATTTGCCGACATAACAGATTCTCTCGTTGAATAGTCTTGACAGTCTGGTTAAATATGAAGTAACAACCAGCAGCCTTTTAGCTCAGCCTATCTTGAAGATTGGAAAGGTAACAAATGTAGTAATGATAACAAAATCCACCAACCAGCGACCCTAAATTTACTGAAGTTGATCCGGTTGGTATGTGTAATGCATACCAACCGGTGGTGTTACAAGGACCTCCGTTAATTACCACCAGATTGTTTTTGTTATTTTTACACTTCTGTTTTTGCACAGATTTAACAAATGAGATATAACATGTTAATTACTAAGCTTTAGAGGTGCTACTATGAAGATTGCTACCTTTTTCATTTGGACAGAGACTGGCTAGTTGTTTCTACAGTCCTAATACTAAGCTAAGATAGCCAGCAGTTGGCTATGGCTGTGCAGAGACAACTCTTGTTAACTTCCAGTACAACAGCTATGGATGCACCAATTCAAACTTATTAAGCCTTTCCAGTACCAGCTATTTTAGTTAGAATCAGTCCAATATCTGTATCGGTATCTATGCATCCCTAATTAAAGCCACTTAGTAATGTGTTCTTTAAAAGCGAAACATAAACAACACTGTCATCTGCATAAAGATTGGTCATTTGTCGCGCAGAGTAAGTTTGCTCATCTACTTGAGATGGTGACATTGAGATGTTCTCTAAAAGGCAGAGCTTTCTGCATCCTACTTCCTGCTAATGCGAGAACTGCACCAGGGAATAAAAGATCATGACTGGCTATTGCTGTTAATGCCCTATAATGACAGCTTTACTTTACACACCTAGGAAACTACAGTAATGCAGCATGAAATGTAATGCTTTAATCAGCTTGAGGCTTTGGAGAAAATTGCTCTTAATCAATAGAGCTGCAGCTAATTATATATTCATAACTATATTCAGCATTGATTAAAAGTTTTTTGCAGACTTGTCAGGTGTGGATTTTATCGGGGTGACACTTCCCTATAATGGTGCCCTTTTCTATGTTCTGAAAACGCCATTAGCTATAATTATGAATCCGACTGTTAACATATTGATTCTCTTCTTAATTAGAGATGTTATAAACCCCACAAAGACACAGCTCCCCATACTTTTTTGGCACAGATATAGCTGATTGAACTAAATAAATCAATATGTCTCAGTTATTTTCAAGACGGCGCTCGTGGTTGTCAGGGGAAGTAGGTTACTATATGGCATAAGAGGCAGTGAAGGGAGCATTAAGCACTTGTGTCATCCGGAGAAAGGAGTTTTGTCTGTCACATTATGTTGTGTTCTTTGGAAAATAATGAACATCCAGATCATAAAAATCTTTGGAACTCAAAACTGTGATACAAGTAATATCAAGAGGACTACTTTCAATGAAGAACACTCTACATTCACTCCCCACTCTCCTCTCCTGTCTGTCGCTGCATTAAAAAGTAAGACATCTGCTGCTAACTGACATGGTAAGCATGTCAAATTGATGGGCTATTTTTATTCCAAAAGCAAAGCCAAGGGAGGGGGACAGAGTCCACTTATAAAAGCCTTGCCTGAAGGTAGGGCTTTCAAGAGACAGATAAAGTGACTGTTTCCTGAGGAAAAGATTTAAGCACCTTTTTATTTATTTATTTACTTACTTCAGCTTTCTCGACTCAAGAGTTGAATTTGGACTCAAGGTTGCATTAGAAGTCAACAAAGAACTGCAAAGCTGCCTGCAGTTCTTTATTGCAAAGTCGATACAGCTGGTCTTCCAAGACATTGGTTCACCGATATGTGTGCATTCAAGCTTTCTTATTGATTTCCCTTTTCAAAACGTAACCGTCCTCTTTAATACGTATATTGAAAAATAAGTCTACAAATTAGCAACCATGTCCATTTTCAGTTTTGAGTTGTATTATAAGCATTTGCACTTACATTTCAAATTATAGGACAATTATTTGAAAATTACAATAACATGTTAAGTTGATTTGCTTTTCAGTCTCAAAATGGACTGGGAGATTTAGAAAAGTTGTAATTATTTGATTATGGGTTCATTTCCCGTGCCCCCGGGTATAATGCGTTTCCTCACTAATGTGAAATATGGAAATAAATCATCCACACACTGGATTTACTGCTGGCGTGAAACTAAAGCACATTATGTGTTATCACTGAAGTTCGGAGTCACCTTGAGACATTTGCTTGTGGGACAAGTTTCTTTTTAATAAAATACAGCACAACTTTTACTCACAATGTAGACTTATTCAGTGAATTCATCAACATTTATTTCATCCCTCGTACCATCTGCTGTTTTCCTCAGAGGCCATAGTGTATGTCCGAAGGAGTAGGTCAAATATTCATAAACCTCACTGCAGGGCTTACATGTCAGAACAAAGAGAGGAGGAGGCTCTCTTTTATCTGAGAGGGAATTTAAATGATGCTGAAGAAAGGATTGACATGTTTACCAAAGAACTGATACCAGGCTGTAAAATCCATCCATCACAAGTGAAAGTCCTGCATTGAAAATGTCACTGAAGCAAAAGTTTGTAAGTTTAAGCAGGAAATTGTACATTCAAAAGCAAAATTACAACATGCTGAAAAAAATCCCCTCTGACTCAATTACTATTATCTGTAATATCATTAGGTCATTATTACTCATGCGTTCGAGTAAAACTGGATTTCACTGTTCTTGTTGAGGTGCACGGTACAATTTTTTACTAATGTACAAGTCATTCTTATTTTCATTGTGTATAAATCTGTTGATTGTTTTCTTGATTAACTGATTGATCGTTTGGTTTGTAAAAATTTGCAAAATAGCGAGAAATACAGTTACGTAGAATTAACTTTGAGAAGCTGGAACCATGGTTCTTTTTGTGAAAAATGACCTTAACGATTAAAAAATTGTTGTAAGTTGTAGTTATTTTTGGTCAATTGACTGATTGATATATTTTGGGTTGTTTAAACTATAATAAAGCATAATTTATATACTCTTCAATATTTTTCTATGTAAGAAATGAATATGTAGAATTATAGTTACTACAGCTTTCAAATAATTTTAAATATTGCTGTAATGAAGTGAAGAATAGTTATAAAATGTTATGAAAGTAAATAGTAAAGTACAAGTACCTCAAATTTGTACCAAAAGTCAAAATGAAACACTTGCAGATCAAATCCCCAGCATTTACCTACAAATGCAAAATATATTAACAAAAAATATATTTCTCCATTTTTTTATATATAAAAACAATGATCTTTTCTTCCTGTAAACTAAAAAATTAGATGTGCTAACATAAACTTGTACCAACCAATTTCAGACAATAATATCATGACATCCATCTATCAATCTGCAACTTTTAGCAACGAAGGACTTTATAGCAGTCCAATAAAATCCT
Source organism: Anoplopoma fimbria (assembly GCF_027596085.1). Lineage (NCBI taxonomy): Eukaryota > Metazoa > Chordata > Actinopteri > Perciformes > Anoplopomatidae > Anoplopoma > Anoplopoma fimbria. The sequence goes on from NC_072469.1 coordinate 4,382,313, forward strand.
TCTTTTAACTGTACACCGCTTTAATATTCCGTTTCAAAGGGGGAGACATCACAGTACAGAGGTTAAGGATGCTCTGACTTCCATTTCACTGGGACTTTAATATCAGGGACGGAGTTAAAAGGCTTGTTATTTTTTGCTCCCCCGAGGCTGCTTTTAATGCGTCATTAACATTCTTTCAAAATGATATCAATTACCGTTTCCAGAACTTCAGTAAAGTCACATCTACGAGACATTTAAACTGATCAAATTTAACCACTTTCTCTGTAGCTTAACTTAATTTTGTCTTCATGGAACCCCCACTGGGTCTGTTTAGAGATCAGCACTCAGTCTAAAGAGTGCTGGCAAGGCACACCCCCACTGTGTTAAAATGGCACTACCAGTGGGCGAGACCACTCTACAGATCTGCAAGACTGATCGATGCACAAATGGTCGGATTGCATTCGCACACTTGATTGATGTTGTTTTAATATCTGCTTTTCAAATGTCTCTCTATCATCCTGCCAACAGTACACGGCACACCCCCTTCTAAGGACGGCTGACAGCCAGCACTAAGAAGGATGTAATTTCCTTTTGGTCTCCAACTGAAGTTTACAATGAGCCTGCATGTCAGAAAAACCAGACGCTTTCAAAATACGTCCATGAAAGAATAAAGTGTTTTAACATCTCTGAAAAGTCAGAGTCAATGATTAACTAGAAATTGATTGCAGATAGTAAAACAGAAAACAAATTCTTATGAAAAGTAATGACTTAAGTAATGAAAAGAGTGCTGACAAGGATATAACAAGGTTATAAGCTATACGTCAAGTCACGTTGATTTTTGAGTATGTTTGAGTATGTTCAACCTGGAATAACTGCAAAATAAACAAACCCACTCATTCACTAAATTCTTTAATGCAGTGCCATTAAAAAGTATCACAGTTTTTCACCTGGAAACAGAGAAGAAGACGATAAGACAGACTAGAAACTGTGGAAAGGATACAGTCAACGTCTAGAAAGAAGTCACTAATCTGAACATGAACAATCTGGCATTTCGGGTGGAAATCTGTCTGGTATTTGGGACTAATTAATGAGGAACAGGTGTGGCTTGCTGAGGTATTGAGGGACAGGTAAGCCGAATCAGCTGACTGGCAGGACGGACCAATGGTGGACAAATGAGGAAATGCAACCTGCATGACGAGGACTATAATTATATTATAGTATATTTTTTTTAAAAGCTTTTTGTACTTTGGCAGAGAAATTGTTATTGTGTTTTGGTGCAGTTTGTCCACATGTGAAAGTCTCCATCTTTCAGTTCTCAGTGAGCTTCAGTCAACAATCCTGTTACATCGATTCTTTACTATTATGAGTAACAGCATAGCGGACTGTTCCTTCACCCTTTCATGACATTCACATCCCAGACAGTGTGATGTGAAAAGAAGAACTACAAAGAGATGGACAGAAGAGGGAACAACGATGTTATACAATACATTACAAAGCAGAAAAATAATAGTGTTGCCAAGGGGAGTGTTGTTCAATATCTATTTGTCCAGAGTGTATATAGTGAAGGGCATGATCATCACCAAGGACCAAAACTGTGAGAGCAGTAGTCCCAGTGAAAAGTAAGAGATAATAATTCATCAAATGTGTGTCATTAATAACCTCATGTAACCAGATCATGCGTGTTTCTACTGCATAGGAGGAGGAAATGAATGGAAACATACAGGCCTCTGTTAGTACAAGAGCTTCACAAAGAAGGAATTCCTGCACATTGGGCAAGGCCGTAATTACATTTTATGTATTGTAAAATACGAATGCATATTAAACTGCTGCATTTCTCTATACACATATTTCTTATTAATCACTGTTAAATGAAATAGGCCTAATACATATTTTTGAAGCATTTACTTAATTAATATTCTTAAACTGAATAAACTGAATATTAATGCAACAAACAGCTTCTATGAACATTTGAAAAAAAAATGTCAGAAATGAAAGCCTCAGCAGGAGGTTATATTAGCTCTCCTCATGTACTTCATGTTGTAAATAAACATGTTTTTTGTCTTTAATACGAGCTGATAAAAGGAATTCAGAGCTGCACATCTCCAAGACAAGCTGTTGAAAGACTTAAAACAGACTTGGAAGCAGCTCCTGTTCACTCAGAAGGTAAAAGATCAAACTTTGTTTTTCTTCAATAAGTGTGATAATACAACTTCCAGTGACTCAAGCCACCACTTAATAATCCCTCCAGAAACAGTGAGGAGGCTGGTACATTGGCACTCTGTCCTTGTGAGAACACAACACTTGTAATCAGTGGATGGCATTCAAAAACACACTCGGCAGGGGATATGATAAGTGAACTTAGCAGGAACTTTGGCCATTAATATAGGAAATAAAAGTGGGCGCTAAAATGTCACTGAGCTCCCACTTTCAGAGTTGCCTCCGTTATGACTAATCCGTATTTTAACCGAGCTGAATCTGAATGAAGAGTAAATAGATGTCGTGCAGCCGTGCGGTCACAAGCTGCTTCTGCGAGCAAACCAGACGACAAACTACAAATGGTCAAGTAACTGATCATCAGTAAAAACGAGTAATTAACTGTGGCCATGGTGATGCTTTTTTAAAAGTTTGAGGTCAACAAATACGAAGAAAACAGTTTATTAATTCAAACTCTTAGATCCAGTCAATCCTGATACAATGCACAAAACCGAGCCATTCAGAGCGCCATAATCTTATGATGTGAAATGTATAGAAAGTGCCTCAAAGTAGAAGAATATAGAAATGATGAAATCAACATTAGAAGCATGTGATTGAGCATAATTTCTTTAAGAGAACATGTTTTTTTTTCTCTTAAAAACACACACACACACACACACACACACACACACACACACACACACACACACACACACACACACACACACACACACACACACACACACACACACACACACACACACACACACACACACACACACACACACACACACACACACACACACACACACACACACACACACACACACACACACACACACACACACCTTGAATTATACGGAACAGATTGAATGCACAAACAAATCACAAAGATCTGTTTTGCATTTACTATGAACAAGGACACGTCACTGTCCTTGTACAAGTCCTGTCCTTGTACTTAGTACCAAGTATCATTTCAGCATGCGGGTACAAAAGAAGAATGTAAAAAAAATAATAATAATTTTCTAAATGAGATGCCAGTCCTTACCCTCTCAAGCTTCCATCCTACTCTCGTAAACAAACCTGAACGAGAGATACAAAAGGTGAGATTTATGCTCAGCCTTGTTTTGGAACAATATTTTTCCGTATCTACAAAACAAAACACATGAGAACTTGATGATTGGTTTACAAATGCACTTCTGGTTACCTTGACCCCACCTCAGTATCGTGACAGTTTACTACACTAAATCACCGTAATGATGGCCTGTGAATTGCGCATGCTAATTGATAACACTTAAACTAGTCCTGGAACTGCTTATGCGTATCACTAAGACAAATCCAGAGACTGTATGTAAGAAGTGGACATAGTCTTCGTGATGTCACCCATTTGGTTTGTGGACTGCCGTTTTGAAGAGTTTGGCGTTTTGGCCGTCGCCATCTTGGATTACAGCCGTTGCCATCTGAACTTTTTGCACCCAGTGAAGTGAAGGAAACAGACAGACGTTTCCATATTTGGACGGTGGAGGAGTGATGTAGAAAACGCCTTATACGACTCTGGTAGCAAGCTGTCAATCACAAGGAAGCCCGCGATTGAGACCATAAACTTATTTCTAATACGCATTAAGTATTTTGTAAACCACACCTTATTGTTCCGTTCCATCTCAATCTTATTCCAAACTCGTCCTGGTCTGGTTGCTTTCTAACATGTGTAGCCCAGCATGTCATTCTATGATGCTCCACAACGGACGCAGAAAACATGTGGATAACGCTGGAATAAAAAAAAAAAACGCTTGCTTAGTAAGGATTAGGAAACATCATGGTTGGTCTTAAAATAACTGCATGAATCAAGTTAAATGTAAAAAAAACGTACCATAAGTTGGGAAAACTTTGAGACACAAACACCAATCTCCTGGTTTTAAAGTATTGTACCTATCTACCTCCCTTTCCCCACACCGTCAATTGTTTTTTCACAATCCCTGGGTATCCTATAATAACACAGCAAATTTTACATTATAGTTACTTGAAAGCCTGCTTTGTCTCATACAGACGACAATGTAAATATATATTCCCAAACATCTGTGCAATAAATGATCTAGTTGGGAATCCTTGTGACACACAGTGTGATTGCAAACTCTGGCATTTTGTTACTGAGGTGTACCTTTAAATGAAAACACATTTGAACACACATTTTACATCTCAATGAATTTAAAAGGCCTGTAATAGCTGGAGGACAATAAGCTCACATAATTACGACTTTTAAATTCCCAATTTGCCAAACAATAAAGATCCTGCTGATTCAGTGTCTTCCTTCAATCAACATTTGATTGAGAGGTTCGCCTCATCGATCTGATGGCTCCCAGGGGAGACTTTTATTTCTGCTGAGGCGACGGAGATGGAGATGGAGCAACGCTGATTACAGAGTCAGTGTGTACTTCAAACTTTTATCAAGGCAGAAAAGGAACAGCGAGTTCAGACAATGACATATTTAGAAAAAATTCATATCAAATAAGAGATATTTATGGACACACACATAAACACAAACCCACAGATATGAGAGCTGCTTTGCCTGAGCTCAGATTATTTGTGCATACGTTTATACAGCCGGTTATTCAGACAAAATTATTTTATCAAACCGCCTCCATGTATAGGGCGGCTGTGGCGTAGTGGAGAGCAAGGTAGTTCTCCATTCAGAGGGTCGGTGGTTCGATACCCGGCTTCGGCAGTTGATGTGTCCTTGGGCAAGACACTTAACCCCAAGTTGCTCCCGAAGGCTTGCCATCGGTGTGGACTGGATGATGAATGTTAGGTAGAGTCTGATGGTGGCACCTTGCATGGTAGCCTGTCATCAGTGTGTGAATGGGTGAATGATATGTAATATACTACTGACTGTAAGTCGCTTTGGATAAAAGCGTCTGCTAAATGACTGTAATGTCTGTGATAACTAGCCTTGCTTGGGAGATGCACATTAAAACGACTTCTTACCAGCAGCAGTTTTGACCTTTATCAAGCATCACTACAGAGCCACTTATCATTCACCACCAATACCGACTCCTGAGACCCCGTCTGGCGAGTTGCCAATAACAAAAGAAGTGTATCAATATCACAGTAAGTTAGAGCGGAAATATGTCCGCCAGAATATCTAGCACAAAGAAGCCCTCTATCAAAATATTTCTTATGAGGTCAGAATGGCAGAAATATGTCAGAATATTTGTAAATAGATGCACTGGGATCTCCACATCCCAGTGTGTCAAAGATATTTTGCAATCTGAGGGCTGCAGAATGCAATATCTCAGAATTAGTAATGTGAGTTCAGCTAAAAGCTATAAAACGCTAGAGGTGAAGGGCTGAAGAACTTCTTTAAGTGCATATTTTTTGGTAAAGTGTGTGCAAGAGTGTTTTTATTTCCTACTGTATCGCTTTTGGGATATTTACCTTTAAAAAAAAAAAGACAGAAGTCCAGCGTGATGTTAACATCTGTGGTAGGTTGTAAAGTGAAGATTTGTGAGGAGTGAATATTCGGACCAGCTGGGGAATCAGAAGCCAAGGCTCAACAACAAACAACCGCTGTAGTGCTCTTGATCAATACACTTCAACTGTATACGAGCAGCATGTGCTCTTGAACTTTAAAACAACATAAATAAATCAAGTACAGAAACACAGCAGATCCTTCAAAACTGTATTTCTGTGTTTCTTCAAACAAAATGAAAGACTGCTGTAGTGACTTGCAGGGAAGAGCTGGTCAGATGTTACAGAAACAACCCTCAGGGAGGGAAAGACCTTTCCTTTGACTTGGTTTAAATATTGATGGCTCACTAATAGAGGATCACTACTTTCTATGTCACAGCACAGTAAGGCGGGGGGTAGAGTGGGGGTACTATGTTTTCCCACACCCTGAGATGAACCCTAAAGCATCCATTTAGAAATAAAACGTTAATCATTAAAACATGACTTTTCGTCTCTCTTTCACCGTTCCCACACATCCATCGTTAAAACGAGGCGGTAAAAGCGTGTAGGCCACACACTAAAAGTTAACCTTCAAATCTAATTAAAATTCCAGACAAGAAAAAAAAAAAAAAAAAAAAAAAAAAGCTTCCCCCTTGACTGATGTGTGATTAGTTGGTAAAAAATCTGCAGGAAAATTAGTCAAGAGAACAAGACATAACCAAATGTAATCTGCATCTCAAGAAGCTGTGAATCTGACAGGATCTCGACAGCAAGACAAAAAGGATTCACATGCATACATGAATAATCGATTATTTAAGGATCATGTAAATATGTTGTTTGGGTAGTTTTCTGCTTTTTAACAACTGCATTGTTAAATTTTAGCGATTGAATTGTCTTATATGAGGTGGCACTATCCCACAAATTTAGAAAAATAGGATTTAAGTGTTTTAAAGTCCTCTGCTTAGTGTTCTTTCCTGTGTGAATATTAGCTCATGTGGTGGGATTAAACAAGGTGTGGGTTTACACTGACATCTAGTGGAAAATGTTTCTGAGCTTGCACAGTCTTTAAGCCAAATAATCCTTCAGGTTTTTTTTATGTCATTATTTGTACAAGAAAAGTTGTATTCGATGCCTGTAGTGATAAAACATTAACCCCATGTGTTTCATGTTCCTTTATTTTACCAGAAAAAAAAGTCTGAGAGTTCAAAATCTCTTTTTCAAGAGGGACCTGGCGAAGAGGGCAGCATGAAACCATTGATACGACAATAAATACCAGCAACATAAACAGACAACTTCTTCACCCTAAAAAATCATATAGATGCAATAAAAGAAAGAGAAACATATCCACTGAAGACACGATTTTGTCGACTGATCTATTTGTTGAATTAATGGACAGATCAACAGAGTTTCTCCACAAAGAATCACACAAATGCAACACTTAAAATCCTTACCATAGATATGCTCATTCATGTTTTGGGAAATAAATATTCAGGCATGAAAAAGTATTAAAAAAATGATCATATATGATAATGAAGATATGTGATGAGGTGTTATATAAAAGTGTACATTTAGGCTACAAAATAAAGTACATTGAAATGTTTACCAAACCAACAACTAAATCAATTTAAGTGACTTTACCGCCTGTGTATGCAAATAATAAATTAGAAATACAAACATCTTCCTCAGCGTAGCTTAGAATTAACTAGAAAAAAGGACAAAACTCACGACAATTCAACCAAAAGTTATCAACAATATGCTCTAAATAAAAAGAGCTATCGACATCGCGGTGGTTGTAAAAATCAATATTAGGCTTCATCAATTAAAAAGCATGACATTTTTTTTTTTTTTTTTTTTTTATAGAATCAACATCAGAACAAATCATCAGCAAGGCAGACAACACAGAGCTGTTTAAACAAAGAAAACACTCACATTAAAGGAAAAGGAGAGACAGCACAGATGTTTCCCAAAGTGTAGTGTGCAAATGTGCTCATGGCTCAACAACCACCACCATCAGTGTGTTGTTGTACCTACCTGTCTGAACATCATTTATTTGAGTCTTTTGCACCTCGAAGTCCTCCTCAATCTGTTCCAGTTTCAGTTTATCTGCTCGCTCATTCTCAAAGCATTATAAACAGCTTCACTGGTCCCAGTATAACCAGTTGGCTCGTCTATTTCGGTCCCTCTATGCAACTCAAAGTTTACACACATGTTGAGTTTAAGTCACATCAGGGACTCATGACAAAAACAGCACAAAAGTGGTCACTGACCTCACTGAGGGTAAAAGTTCCCCAGTGAATGCAGAAGTCACATGGAGGATCTCTCTTGAGCATGGGTAGCATTTAGTGTGTTAGCCACACCCAGCATGCACCTGTCGGTCACATGGTTGTGTTTGATTTGGGGTACTTATCTACAGACTCGGTGGTGCATTAAACCAGTGATCAATTAACGTAGATGCTGCTGATGTGCCTCGTTTCTTTTGTTCCATTCTCACAAAGTTGTTTTTTTTTCATTTGACTTCTGTTTTTACTCCGTAACGGAAGTATGATACTCGTGATAAACGGTACTTTTAAAATAAATTACAGGTTATTTTAAAGTACAAAAAAGTACAATTACACATAAAATGACTTTATTACAATAACAACAGCAAATGTAATGGTTAACATTGTAAACCTGACTTTATGGTGTCAATCACTAGTTTCAACTTTAATAAAGCATGATGTTCATTTAGCAAATTATGGTTCCATCTAGACTCTAGATGGAACCATAATTTGCTAAATGAACATCATGCGGTTAAAGAACTGTTAATAAAGACGTTTAAATCTGAATACAGCAGATATAGAAGACTGAAGAAACCACACATAGTTGCTGACTAGAGAAATCTAATTATTATTATTTTATTTATTTATTACTGATTTATTTACTTATTTACTTATTTACTTATTAATTCTTAATTTGTTTATTTATTCTTATTTTGTGTTAAAAAAGTAAATTAAGTTTGAGACCCCTGATCTAGAGTAAAATAGACGATAAAGCAGGGTATGCTACCTTGTGATGGACAGGTCGCTACCACGGCGTTGCTCGTATTTTTGTCTTAGAACTTTAACCCTTTCACAATGTTTTCAGTTCATGAAACGTAATTAAAACCTTAAAAGTTCTTAATCATTTTGTTCGGTTATACTTAGCTCGACTTACCTTCTCACGTCACTTCTGGTGGTAAAAAAAAACCAAGATGGCGACACCCAGAGAGCCTAACCTTAGGCTTCAAAACCGCATTCCCCAAACCAATTGGTGACGTCACGGCAACTATGTCCACTTCTTATGTGAAGCCTGTGTGTAGTAGCAGTAATCAGTATTGTTGAAGTTGAAGTGGTATCCCTTCCTTTTGCCAGTCTTAACTTGTACATCGTATGGAGGTAACAAAATACATATATATTCATAAAGCATTGTCATTACAGCAAACAAGGAAAGATTGTTTATGCTATATTGGCTAATCATGAACAAGAAATGGACCTCACGTTATGCTATTCTCATAGAATTAGGAAAACGTATGTGTTTAATCAAGCTGATAAATCAATGTTCAGTAAATTTTAGCCCAGAACATTAGTGTTAACAACAATTATTATTTCAAGACGAATTCAAATTTCCAGTTCCAGAATTGTCTTCCCCGCTTAGACCTCTCTGCCTCTCCATTATTCACACAGTGCGCTTTCTCATTTGGTTCACGTCAGAGGTCGTGCTGCTGTTCGGAGATTTGAACTCATGTAAAAACTTTTTAATAGCCGACTGCTGCCAGCCTCCGGGGCCGGCCTTCACAGGCTGTGATTGAACCGCCGCCGGGTGGGCGTGAGACGCTCCGCTGAAGGTTACACAATGCGGTGATGAGAGGGGAGTCTGCTGGGATCATAATTGGTGGGTTTTTGCTGAACAGAAATTCTCTCAATAAAAGAAGACAAACTCGACAGGTAATGAGTAGAAGTTTTATTATCTCCTCTCTCGTGGCATTCACATGCTCTTGCACAAGGACATTTAGTAATATGCGTCCTCACTCTTAATCATGCTCCACTACACTGCATGACCATACTTCATGTCTTTTACTTTTAATAAGATGATCTCTAACATATGAACTGTGCAACAACTCTGAGTCGCATGGGGCCCCAGCCCCCCCCCCCCCCCCATTTGAAATGGTCTAGAACCGCCACTCGCCTCAAATACTCTGACAAAGATATATTTTACCAGTTTGGTTTGAATTAATTCCTTGTTCTTGATTTGAGATCGAGCAGTCAAGTTTTGGCGTGTGCATTTTTTCCTTTGTCTTTACTCAAAGTAGTGTCCCATTAAATATACAAACAATAGTCAGTGGAGCATTTTAAAGATACTAGAACTATTTAAAAAAAAATCCATTTATGTTTTGTGAAAAAGAATTATACAAAAACACAGCAAAATAGCCTCACAATAATCTTTACAAAGTTGACAGCGTTTGCTCTAGTCATTTTGTATCCGTAACATGCCATAAGCTTTCTCGCTGACTACAAATAATGTCACCATTATATCTAATGTTTACAGTCGTACCGCTAACAGTTTTTAAACAAGCAAAGCAGTCTGCACAAAACTCTAAGTCACAGCTGTAACAGTGAAAATATTCATTTTTTTCAGTCAGAAGCACACCTACTGTACACCTCCCACTGCTGACAAGTCTTACATTATTTCTGTATTCATATATTCTACTGTTAATATAGAAAAGGTATCAAGTCACACTCAAATTATCCCCGCTAAAGGTTCTTCAGTCTTACTTCTTCCGTCCTTCATTCCCCCTTTAAAACCTTCATCTTGTGTAACACATTTCGGAGCATTTCTCTGAACGTCCATTCCTGTGGTCAGTTTTTTAGTTTACTTGAGCTACAGGAGATCACTGCTCTCTGGCCCAGTCCAATTATTATAATTATTGGACAAATGGATGCATGACACAGCTGTCAGGCCTCGCCTTACAGTGACAGATTCCGTCTGTGAATCTCGTTGAGGACGGCGTCGCTGTTGGAGCCGTCAGATATTCCACTGTCCCGAAACACAGAGTCTGTGGGAGACCAATATTAGAAATGGTTTTGGTATAATTTTGTTAATGCAGATCAGACATTGCATACAACGACCTGTGAACATACCACTGCCAACGGTTCCATTGCTGGTGACGGAGGAGCTTCGGGAGGTGAAGAGGGGAGCTGAGGTGGTTGCCGTGACAGTAGACATATCCCTGTTGGTGTTCTGGGTGGCCGTCCGACTCCAAGCTGCAGAAAAGTGTAGATAACCAGCCTTGTGTCAATAGGTTTTTTGTAATTTCCCAGATTTATCACGTTTAAATATTAATATTGATTAAGATTAACATTTTTTCTTCAATCTTTCTTTTAATTTGTCTTACTTCTATCTGGTAGATAATCATACTCTAAATTCCAGAACTACATTTCACCTAATGGAGATGTCGCTGTAGATTCAGTTTGTTAAGCTGGGCGCTACGACTTATTGTTTATTTGATATTATATATATGTATATTAGTCTACATTTTGGCAAATTGGACCATTGAATGTTGTGTCTAATTAGCTATTAGCAGTTCTTGTTAGCAATGTACCCATGAATGTACAGACAACTGTTACTGGATTACTTTGATACTGAAGAAAACTAATAGTCATGATTCTCAAGCAAGTTTTTGAGAAAACCCATTTTTTTTTCAAAATTCTAATATTTATATCTTCATGAATGTTCATTATCAATGGACATTGGAGATAATGATGTCCCTGGAAATTGTAAACTGAAAGTGCAGTTTTTGATGCAAATGTGGTCATTTAGAATACAGTAGCCTGTCTCATCTCTGTCCCTCCTCACACTTTGAAAACCCCTGGCCTCGTCTGTCCATTTAAATTATCAGAGATATAAGAACATAGTTATGTGCCCACCTGAGTTCTCAGGCAATCGCAGTTTCCCGAAACAAAGGTAAGTTCTCCACTGCCTTTGGACGCTCTCCTTCACAGCACAATGGAAAATAAAAACAAATAATCCTGTACGGGACAAATTAAACATAAAAAAAAAATTGCTTTTAGGATAAATTAGCATATTGTGGTTTGGCTAATATGAAGAAAACCATATCAGTTTCATCATAAAAAGAGTTTATCCAAGCCTCACCTTGCAGAGAGTTGAATATAGTGAAGAGGTAAACAAAGGCTATGTAGAGGGGTCCCCAGGCGAACAGGGCGAACCCCCAGGTGAGGCCCAGCAGGATGATGAGGCCAGCGATGCTGCGCAGATCTGTCATCACTCCCCTGTTGGGAGGCTGGTTCTGAGGGTTCTGCTTTTTGATCCGGGACAGCTGGACCAGAATGGCGATGAAGACCACCATGCACAGAGTAAAGATCAGGAGGAAGTAGGCCACCACGCCCACGTAGAAGGCGATGTCATTACGCAGCCAACAGCTACAGCGGGACGGAAACAGAAGACACAGAAAAGTTGAAAACACATTTAACATCGAGAAAGTAACGCATGCTTGCTATCTTCTCTGTGTTTTTTTTGTGCCTGCTATTGTGTTTCAAGATATTTTTCAAGATACAAGTTTAAGAATTAAGAATAACTATATAGAAATAGCCAGTCTTCTCCCTGATGGTATCGTAGCTTATATAGGTCAGTGGTTCTCAAATGGGGGTACGTGAAGGCACTCCAGGGGGTATGTGAGATTTTATAATAAAATTATATAATTATTATAAAAATATAATAACTATTCAATAAAATATAAGTGTAAGTTCATAAGGCTATTCAATTTCATTATCCTAAAACAAATGCTTTGCGCTGGTTAGGGGGTACTTGGCTGAAAACATATTTAACAGGGGGTACATCAGTGAAAAAAGGTTGAGAACCACTGATGTAGGTCATATAGAGGCAGCAGTAATGCATTGAGACTGTTTCATTACCAGTTAAAAGATCCCTGTGGTAACTTTAATTACTGGATTCATTTATAAGATGCATTGCCGCTCTACCATTTGACCGAAATAAAAAAGTACCTGTGAACAGATCAAGCGTAGTTCAAAACCAAGTGATCATTAACACATATTCAGCTAGATTACAGGAAAGGTCTTGTACTTTTTGCTCTATTTTACAGCAGATTAGAAAAAACAAACAACAATCAAACAACAACAGAAAAAACACTAGTCAATTATAACATTAGATTTAAGCATTACTTACAAGTCACCTGTAGTGCCATCTGTGAATTTTCCATACGTGACCAGACCGTAGTTGTCTTTGTCCACTGCTATTACAATGATCACCACGATAAGAGGAATGCCTGCAAAGACCATGATGTGAATAATCAGAACCATCTCAGTATATATCCTTTAAAAAAATCTAAATTCATAAACATTTTGACATTCAGGAGTTATGTGTTACCCACCCCAGCCCATCAGTGAGAACTTCAGCATGTATCTGCTGAGGTAGGGAGTGAACACCTGGACGATGCTAAGGTACATGTGCAGGGCCTCAAGCCCCGCCCAGGTGAATGATGTCAGCAGGAAGTAGTGCAGGAAGAAGGCGGTGCTAATGCAGAGCCCGATGGCCGGGTAGAGCGCCAGCCAGCCGTCCAGGAGGAAGACCAGGTTGAGGAGCAGGAGGGACAGGCAGAGCTGAACCAGGATCTTGGCAGGAATATCCCGCAGCAGTTTACTGAATAGAAAGAGTTTGTTAGGATACTTGTACATTTTTTTTATAGTTGAGCTTTGGCTTAAGATTCAAGTAGCAGTGGCAAAGACATAGATTCTTACTCAAATGAGAGATATGTCAGTAAGGTGAGAGCCAGGAAAATGGCAGAGATTCCACAGCCGATGTAGGTGATGAAACTAAGGATTTCAGCCTGCTGAGGGTCAATTAGTCCCTCTCTTGACAAATCCTGTATTCAGGAAACACAAAAATATACAATGAGTACACATTGTACAACAGACAAGTACAAAAAGACAGAGTCAAATGTAATTGTGATTTGAAGAATATTCAATATTCCACCTGGGCCCATCTTGCTGCGAGGCAACCGTGCTAGCCGCTACACCACCATGCAAACCATTGTCAATACATCACAGACATAAAAACAGATATGCATACAAACCAGAAGAATTGCAAAGGATGTGAGATGGTTGCAGCTGCAGGTTGTTTCTTCTGGTGTGGTGTTGACAACAAAGCAGCCAGTAGAGTTCCAGTGTCCTTCACCACCTGAACAGAGGAAAAACAACAAACAGGGACATTTATACCTGTAGAACTTTAACCAACTGAACCCACTCGAGTGTGCAAACACTCACCGTTCTGGGTTAATTGCCAAAATGCACAGGAGGCTGTGAAGTTTTCCTGCAAACACATTGGAAGAAGGAAAGCCTTTCAATACTTTCAGTATTTATTAACCTTTTATTTGAGTTTATTTTAAGGTAATTTACAAGTAATTTTAGTTTTTTCAGTCACTCCAAAACCATATTTTTAATTCCGTTTTAAGGAATTAAAAATATGTTCCCATTAAACTAAACTGCATATTCAATATGTTTCAAGGTCAACATATTTCCCCCAGGATTACAGTCCCAGTTTTGAACACATGGTTAACATTGTGAATTGAAACAGAACAAAAACATTACGTCACAGAACTACTTGGTTATGTTTAGGCAACAGAACTATTTGGTTAGGTTTAGTAAAAGATGAAAGATATGGTTTATCTCCAAGTAAGCATGTTTTTTTACATAACTTAAGTTATCAAACTAACGTTAAACATTAAAACAACATTTAAATAAGTCAACATTGACTTTTTGTTTCAAATAGGACACAAACAGTATTCTCCTGGGTGAAAGTCCTGTATTTGCCTCCATCCATCCTGTCCTCCTCTAAATGAGATATGTCGGAAAAAAAACACTAACTGGATAAACACACATACAAAACTTATGATTTGTATGCGTGTGCACACTCACAAGTATGGGGTTGATGTTTCGGATGGTAAAGCTAATGTTCTCTGCCAGATTGCTTATTGACAGATTGGCCACACTGGCAGCCAGGACTGGACTGACCAGGGTTTCGTTATCTAATGTCGCATCCTGTAAAAAAACAAAAAACAAACATGTAACAGCTGTATCCTTTTTATATTGAACCAAACCTGGTTTAAGATAAAAAACAGATGTTGGACTAAACTGAGAAAAGTAAAAAATGCTGCTTTCACCAATAAATACTGCCATATTCTGTGAAACAACCTTTAAGAGTCGACAATAACACAATGCTTTGATGCTCAAGTACCTGGAAGAAGGCCGGTTTGGTGTAGAAGTTGAACTGGACCCTGTTGGCCTCCTTCTGTTGCTCAGGACTGAGCCCCTTGGTGAGGGAGGAGGGCAAGGATACGGACCCAAGAGCAGACCCGGACCTCTTGGACCGTGATCTACTGAGGGCACGGAGCTGGACACAGAAAAAGTTAACAACGGTTAATGGAAGATGTCTGTACCTGATAGAAAATTACAAAAATTCACTTAAATCAGTCATACATATATACATACACATATAAGAGATCTTGCATGAGACCAATTGTTTTTATTGAAAGTAGGGAGACGATATGGCTTAATTGAGATCTACCTGGACATTTTCAGTGTTGAAAATGTCAACGGATGTTTCTGGAAAGTTGGTCCCATCGACTTCCCTCACTGCCAGAACCAGTGAACCTGCAGAGAGGACCTCTTTGTCACCAGTGACAACCAGTTTAAGACCCAGATCATCTACCAGATTAATCAGCCTGTACACAGGACAGAAGACAAAAGAGAAAATCAAATAAATGGGAATATGTACGTCCATGTGGGTGAGGGTTGTCTGAGTTGTACCTGTTAGCAGATGTAGACAGGGCCAGCGAGTCGCCTTCCATCAGGTTGCTTATTACTTTTACAACCTTTTGTCCCAGTGCCTGAGAGACATTGGGGCCATCCAGAAGCTTCTCTAAGTTCCCCGCCAACTGTGCCACCTACAAAATCGATCAAATAATAAAGTTTACACAACAGTCATTATTTTAATGCTAACACTTTGTCAACTACTTCAATAGTTCCGTAGCTTCACCTGAGAGGAGTTAAACTTAGACGCATCCTGTGTTTGATTCAGCAGCTGGTCTGCTTGTTCCTCCTGGGCCTCTTGGCTTGTAGTTGTCTCTGAGGTGGTTGTGGAGGTAAATTCTGTACCTTGGCAAGCAGTAAAGCAATTTGTCAAGTCATACGAATAGTTTTTTCATGCGTGGGAGTTATTATATTGATGAATTAGATCAATAAGGCAGAGGATAAAGTTTACAGGTTGAAGCTTTGATCAAAAAGTCCTCCTATTCTGCTGCACAGAGAAGCTTTCTTTCCAAGTGGATTAAGGAAATATAGCAGTAAAAAAAAAGATATTCTTATGATGCTTTTAATAATGGATGCATGGAATGCACAGTTTATCTACTTCACATGCTATTTTAATTTTAAAAAGCTTTTCCCGCCAATTTGATCCACCATATTGGAAAGCTTAATTAGCGACTTTAACCAAAACTGTAAATTCTCAGCTATACATACCAGGTTTTGTTGCGGTTGTGCTGTTGAGCGTGGTGGTTTGGAAAGTTGTTGCCGAAGAAGTCGTTGGAACCTTTGAAATAGTGTTGTTAATCTGGGCCGTAACTGTACTATGCATAGTTGTTGTCGTTGTGTTTGAAGTTGTAGCGTCAACCGCGGCGTCAGCTGCTGTAGTTGTCAAATTGACTTGGGTTGTCTGGTTAAAGTCGTTAGTTGTAGTTTGGTTTGATGGATTGATGGTGGTACTGACAGTAGAAGCTGTGGTGAAGTTGTCATTGTTGGTGGTTGTTGTCGTGTTGTTGGTCACTCTTGCTGTGGTGTGATTTCCAGTCTGGTTGTTCAGTGGAGCTACAGTTGATTTGGTGGCGTTGTCAACGACAGACGTCACATTGTCCACAGTTGAGTTTTTGGGGAATGTAGTCATATAGTTCGCAGTGGTAGACGTTGTCATGTTTTTAGAGGGAGCAGTTGTGTTCTGTTGTGCTTCCCCGATTGGTGCAGTGGTTACATCGTCTGTGGCTGTTTTGTTTTGCGTTACAGTAGTAGTGGTTATATTTTCAACTGTTGTGTAATTGGTAGAAGCTGTAAATGTGCTTATTGTTGTATTACTTGTACTATTTGAGTTCCTACTGTTGTGAGCTGCAGTGACGTTGTACTGTGTTGTGTAATTACTAGTTGCTGTAACTATACCGTTAACTGTTGTGTGATTGGTAGGCGTAATTGGCCCGACTGTAGTTACATTGTGTGCCGTTGTGTCATTCGGAGAATGTGTAACTGTAGTGATATTAAAATCTGTTGTGTGATTGGTTGAAGGTGGAGCTGTGGTTACATTGTATGTTGTTGTGTGATTTGGAGGCAGTGTAGTTGCGTTTAGCGTTGAACCCATGGAATCATTTGTAGTCACTTGTAGTGTTGAGTTGACAGAGGATAGTGTTGTGAATTCTGTTGACGGCTGTGTACTGTGAATTGTTGCGAGTGGAGTAGTCATGTTAGGCTGAGCTGTTGCTTGGGATGCATTTTCCTGTCGAACTGTTGTAGAACTTTCAGGCGTCCTTTCAGTTTGTTCGGTAGTGTTGGTCACAGATGGTGTTGAGGCTTCGGGAGTTGTTGTAGTGTTTTGTTTAGTTGTGGGAGGCTCTGTGGGCCAGCTGTCAGTCAGTAATACAGCAAGGTTCTCATTTGGCCGACTAGAAAAGAACACACAGAAAAATATTGTTTGAAGTTAAATACTAGAAGCCAGTTTTCTCATGTCATATTAGGATAGAATAGTTTAATTTGTCAGTCAGATTACAATAAAATGTATTATTTCTCGTGCCTTTGTACAGTCAGTGTCTGTGGTTATTTATTTTAGTACAGATCTAGACAGTCTAAAAAGCGAGTGGTTGTGTTCATCACTTGGTTATGAGTCCAGTATGGATTTTTTATTCTGCAGACTGTCTATTTAAGAAGATCCCACTTCAGATATGCTGCTTACAGTGTTAGGTAACACCCATCTTTTGCTGAATGCATTCTAGCAGCTACTTTGTTTAGTGATTTACATTTCCTGCAGCCTGGCTCATCTATAACCAGCTCATCATGTGATTTCCTGAATTTCACACAATGACGATACACATCATCAGACACTTTGTTTCTCTCGTGCCCAACACGCATGACTATAAAATCCCTAAAAGCCACCACCAGAGGAATGTTTTATTCATTTACCATTCAAGCAGAGTGGGGTTAGGTTGGCACACATCAGAGGTCAGCAGGTCACTGTCAACCCAGGTCAGGTTCGATGCCAACAGAGTAATGACAGACGAACCCTGAGGACCACATATCACTGAGGACACACAGATAACACATCAATAGCACTTTATCAAAATATATGTTTATATATAATAGAGCTTTCATAGAATAAAAACATAAACCTGCAGACTAACCCATGCGTGTGAGTGGCTTTGTAATTGTTATGCCACCAGTGTTGTCAATGACATCTTGCAAAAGTTTTTTCAGGGAGCTACCATTCACAGGTCCAGACATCTCCAGTATCACCATGCAGCTGTACAAACTAGACACCAGCAGCAAAAGGAGTTAAAAAACAATTCCACCTTCAGATACTGGTATTGATCATCAAATGCAATATGATCTTCTGTATCTACTTGCACAGGAATTAAAAAAAAAAAATCACAAGTGTCTGTTTTCAGCCAGGTTCGTTTGAGAAGCTATTCTTTAAGTGCAGATAAGATAATATGCACATGTAAGACACCAGAAAGAAACATCTCTACCTGGGTTTTGTCCCATGGCATTCCAGATGAACACGCTGGATAAAGACAGTAATTGATGAAGCATGATTAATAGCTCCTGATCAATGCGAGGAGAAATACTTTAGCTACTACCAAACTTTTATCTGCAGTCAGATTTACCTTGTGGTGTTTTATAATGTTCTGGCACACTGACCTGGAAACAAAGAATTGTTCACATATGTCAATTATAACCCCCAAACACTTTCACTGTCAGTATTTAGGTAAACTGTTCAGTAACTTCCCACGGTCAACATGTATGCATTGTAAGTGGATAGAGACTTACGCTGCCATTGGTTTACACTTGCTGGCAAGTCCAGACAACTGTTAAAAGGGTTAGGAAGTCAGTACATAGCATGAACATACAATAAGAAATATTGTTAAATCATACTGATTTATGCTGTACATACCAATGTTTTTAGGGACTTTACTTTAACAGTGGTATTTATTCCTATGGCAAAAAATTGGCCTGAAGAGAAAAAAGGAAAAATTGTCAGGGTTAGTTTTATGCTTCTTACACACACCTTCTTAGAAACAGTGTGTTCCAGTTAAAAGAGTAGTGCAATATTTTGGGAAATACCTTCATTGACCACATTTCATTGCACTAATATCTTAGCACAAAGACCCTTTACTGCATTTAAAGTTTGTAAAACATCCCATACAGCCACATATACAGTACAAAACAAGCTGGCAGTACAAACATATGAAGACAGGCAGGAAGACAGTACTCTGGCTGTTTTCTTACTTGCAGAGCTACAGAAAGCGGTACAGTCACAAAAGCGAGGCGCTTCACCTGAGAGACAGACAAAACACAGTTACAGCAGCAGATGCAGCAGTGGACTCTGTTCAAGCCTGGGGGTTTGATACTCACTGCTGCAGGATTCAGTCTGAGATTGTGGAGATGGGCTGGAGTTGGGCTCAATGACAGAGCTAAGAGAATAAACGTGGATAAGATACAGAGTGTACATGTGCACATACGCTCTCTCTGAAAATCAAAGGTATTGCTCACCATGCAAGCTCAGACAGCTGGTTTCTCTGACAGATTTCATTCAAGGAGGACATGGATGTACACCTTAAAAACCGGCCACTAGAGGGCTCCACACCCCCACAAACATCTTGACCTGATGTGGACAAAATCAATATGAGTAAGCTAAAAATACTCTGTGTGCTTTTCTCGAATTTTGAATTAATTAAGAGGGTCCTCACAAGGAAATAAATACAAAGATGTGTGTGTTTTTTTTGCTCTTGTACTTCTGCCTTTAGTTAGGGTCTGTTTTGTTTCAGACCTTCACAGTGAGAACATTTTTGGAAGCACATACACACACAAACTGTAGCTCCATATATGTATCAGACTCTCATACATATATGGAGATACAGTTTGGTTGTCAAATTCAAATATTTTACATATCTATGTAAAAGTCTATGTAAAATATTTTAATTTGTGTATTCCTGTTCGTGGTTTGCATGTGTGCACAGTCCTGTATTTCTATACAAATGTCCATTTACTCAATAGTGTGGGTCCTTTGTTCCTGGGTGTGTGTGTGTGTGTGTGTGTGTGTGTGTGTGTGTGTGTGTGTGTGTGTGTGTGTGTGTGTGTGTGTGTGTGACTTAAAGGCACAGACCCTGGTCGAAATGTTTACTTAAGTATACACCTAACACTAAAATAATAAGAACTTTATAACGTTTTTTTTTAATGAAATTTCTTTGTATCCCGGTTATTATATATTCAGGCTTATCATCTTCATTATGATCTTATGATTTAATTAAATGTGTGTGCTTTTGATAATATATGACGGTTACCACGTAGACATAAAGGTAAATTAATTAATTGAAAAATACTCACCGACTCTGTCCACCTGTCCTCTGATACTCGCTTGAAATTGGGTGGTTTTAGCTTGCTCCAGTGCAGATTCTGCAGCAAGCTGCAGTTCACACTCTGTGATGGCTCTGCTGAGCTGCACCAGCACATCGCAGGTTGTTTGTCTGGAATCAAAGCATTCACACCACTATGAGGAAGCTGAAATCTGAAGCAGAAGTTAACACAAAATGCCAACTGACATGCCGTTACCTTATTTGATCTGCTCTGCAGTTCACCTGTACATTCTGCAACCACAGAGAGAAAAATTGTAGTCATCAGCCTGCCTTGTAAGAGAATATTTATTCTGAAAAGTGAAAGGGTGCTGCCTGTTTCTGGGTCAGACTGACCTGAAGTTTTCCGTCACCTGGACAGAAACCTTTGTCATTGTCGCAACCAAGCGCACTTGACACCTGAGTGAAAGATGGAGAGACAGAGGCAGACATGCTGATACTATTCAGTACATGAAAGGCATTTTCAGCTCAGGTATGCTCCTTCCTTGAGCACAGAATCAGTTGAATGAAACTAAACTTCTAATTAGGAGTTGCTGAATTGCAGCACAACCTGTATTAACCTAAAAAAAAATGTATTTATGTAGGCCTAGACTTGTACGGAAACAGTTCAGACCAACAACAGACTGAACTTCAGATACTCCAAGAATCCAAGACAAAACTGGAGAAGACGTGATCAGTAATTATGGTGAGCGTTTGAAAATATATGTTATATGTTATATGTGCTCTATGAATCTTTGTGGTGACCTAAACCAAATTATTGTAAATCTGCCTCTTTTTTAATAAATGCTAGATTTTTTTTTTGTGACATTTTATAATAGAAAAATAACAAGAATTTCTGGTACAAGCTTGGATTTGGTTTCGGTGAAAAGGGGGCATTTTGCTTCTATATTATATTATCATAAATTGAGAGGATTAAGTATAAAGAGAACCATGATTTCTATACAGCTCATCCAATTCAAAATTAGACACATTTAAACTCCTTTATGGCTTGAAATCAGCAGCTGCAACCTGACATCTTTTGTTGAATTTTAAAGCCAACGTGCTGAAGTACGGAGAGAAAAACACATGTTTAAACTACAATAGCAAAAGATATTATGCACAGTTTTAATACTTTGAATCGAGACGGAGGGACAGATTGTATAAAGCCAGTGAGTTAACATTGTATGACACATCCAGGTTCATATGATAATGAATGATTGACAGTCCAAAGCTAAATGTATTTCAGGTGCATTACAGGGTTGGAATGTTCTGCTAGTACAAACAAATTTTGTGCCGGCAAGACTTGTTTGTGACGAGGTGGCACTTAAAGCTATTAAGTTCAGACACAATGAAAGAGTGGGAACTGAAAGGCACAGGAGAAACCCTTCAAAGGGGATGAGGAGAGCTTGTCACTCTCACCCATTTTTCGACGGGGTGTTCAGGGTGGTTGCTGCCTTTGACCTCCACAGTTATGGACATCCAAAAGGAAGCATCTGCAGAAAGAAATTAAGTTGTAAGGCCATAAATATGGCTGAATAAAACACTGTGATTGGACAAAGGGTGGATGTTTCTTACTGTAAGGGGAGCAGAGTTGGCTGACGTTACAGTTTACTAGTGAGGACCCTAAAAGAAAAGAGGAAACAGATTATTTTATTAAGCATTAGGTTTAAGTATTGTTTCATCTTTACAACAGTAACACAATGTTACACACAGTCTCTTATTATACACCCAAACAAATATGCATCTGTACTGGAAGCTGTGGTCGGGTTGACTGGGGGACGGCCACGTCTTTTATTCAGGTATAATAGTTTCCAAGACCATATTTAAAGGATAATTCTGGTTTTGAATTGAAATTATCCTTAATTTTCCGTTACTTTTTCAATTTACCAATATAATGTTATAATAATCAACAGAAATGATGGACAAAACTACCATAAGGATAATTAATGATCCTTGAATTTCTGCTACTATTTATCATTTACCATCTCAGACAGAAATGATGGACAAAACTACAAAATGCAGCGCAAACTTGGAAATTATACTTAACTTTTTTATAATTTGTTGACATTATAATATATCATAACCGTCCAAAATGATAAACAGAACTACAAAAGTAGTAATTTCTATCATTTACCGGGAAACATGATTCAGCCTTAACCAATTCTAGACATAGTCTGGTTGCTCATCTGAGTGACAGGTGTTGCTATGACAGGACTTGAGGTAATCAGAAGGAGGCACTGTTATGAGATGATTAGAAGTAATATTTCACAGATATTATTGTCTTGCTCACCATGTGGATCTGGTGGTCCCCGTCTAAGTCCAGTTGTGGGTCCTGAAACAGTGAATGCAAATTAAGGTTTTCCCCGCTGCGCCTCAAGACTGTCATACTTCTTCTTTCAAACCCATCTATCTTTCTCACTATCAAAGTCGTCTCTATATTAGAACAATTATGATAAAATCCCATTAAATTTTTTCACCCTTTTATTCTTCCAAACTGTAACTGTACTGGTCATTTTGGCTATGACTTTCTTGAAAAGCACATTTTGATGTGTGGAAGCCATATTGGTTCCATAAAGGTCAAATAAAATACCAAATACTACATATTAAAAAAATGGTATTTACTAAATAAATGTTTTCTATGTTTTCATGTATTTTACATTATAACACACTGTCCTCTCTACAGGCACATATAAATACACAAATGCATTGAGACAAATACACACAACATGCATGTTAGTGTGTGCGTCACGTGAATACACACCATTTTTTGCGCTTCTGTAAGCACGAGCCCGACCTCTCAACCGTCTGTGGTCTACAGGACACATGAAAACATGCAACATTCAACATCCAACATGCTCTAAGAACATGCACAACTACTGAGTGTTAGGAATGGATTAATTCCATATGACAAATTGGAAACATGCCGTGCTACAGTTTGTTTTAGCTAGAATTTAAGTCACTTAAATTCATGAATTCCATGATGAAAAACTAGAAAAGAATACACTGCATTGCATTATTTATGCAGTTAGTTAGTAAAAGTAATTCATGCACAATATCCCAGCTTGAACAGCCTCCTCAGGTACAATGGGTTGGATAAAGATGAGCTGTCTCACCACACAGAAGGTATGGGTCTCTCTGTCTGGCCCTGGGACTGGTCACGCCCCAGTACCGAGCATTCCAGCCAATCACAGTGCCGTCCTCGCAGGGGCCATGGCGGCCCACGTCCGGCCACATGCGGAACAAGTACAGCTCCAATTCCCCAAGCGCGGCTCCCGGGGGCCGGTCTCTGGGACGGCAGCCCAGCCACAGGGAGCCGGTGGGGGGGATGGCCTGAGCGATGACCGTCCTATCGGCCACCATTCTCCCGTCGACCTGAAACATTTACACAGCTTGTGTTGCTAGTTTCCCTAATGACGAGAGTTCAAAAGTTCGTATCACGCAATTACCGGGCCCTCACTGCCGCAACATTTGTCAGACCTGGGAAGGTCACATTGCTGAAAAATGTATTTGAGGGCGAAAGAAACACGTTACGAGCATAGAGGTTATAAATAAACGCTCAGATTGGCAAAACTTATTTGAAAATAATTAAATTGTTACCCTTCCTTGCTTTCAATTTTCACGTCTGATTGCGTTTCTTGCCCTCTCAGTTTTGATTTTGCCATGCTCCCAGATATGAACAGTACTTTTGCTGATTGGCCTACAATGTCACCATAACTTACAATGGCCTGAACTACAAAAAATAAGAGCAAAATTGTAATAAACTGGTGGTGCCCTTTCAGTTTTTCTGCTAAGTTTTGCTTCATGGCAAAAATTAAATAGTTTGCAAACAACTGGTAAGAGCCAGAGGTAGCTGTCAACTGTAGCACTAGCAATGACTAAAGCTTAGATTCGTACAATAGGAGTAGCAACAGGTTATATAAGAGTAGTTTTATCTATTTTCATGGATGTACTCAGCTTAACTCCACATACTTCTGTGAACCGGTCTAAACGGTTTGGATTACAAGCACTGCTTTGTCTTTCATTCCAAACCCCACCCACAAAAAAATTTACTTACTGAGTCATGTTAACCATCTATTACATGCAGACACTGTTTAGCTTGTATGTGTGTGTAGACCCCATGGCAGTGATGGAAAGTAAAGAAACAAATGTGAGTTTACTTGAGGATTGAAATTGGATGCTACATTATACTTCTACTACACTACAATTCAGAAAATATTGTATGTTTTGCTCCTCTACATTTAACCACACCATCGGTAATAATAATCAAGTAAAATAATAAGCCTAGTTAAGACTATTTAACACTCACACAGGGGCCAATATTCTGCAGTGAGTACAGTTATCTTTATACTTATGTACTTTTACTTCAGTACCATATTTGATTCAGGACTTTTACCTGTAATGGATTATTTTCTTAGTGTAGTAGCGTTACATGTGAATCCTGAGAACTTTTGGTCTGTAACTAATAGAGATAAAGACTCATGACCTCACTCACACAAATACACAAAAGGTTAGGTACACGTTATATTAATTGCAGTTTACTGCTTCAACACTACTTATCTCAGAATACTCCCTCCACCACTGGGCATACTAGTACACTAAGTATTACCTCCAGGCTGAAGGAGTTGCGTGGTACATCCCTCCTCAGACACACCCTGTGCCAGAGTTTTGGGGACAGCCGGATAGGAAATCGGTGTCGGACCCTCAGCAGCCACCCATACAGCGCCTCATCATCCCCCTCCAGGCCCAGCTCAGGTTTGGTTGCGAGGACCGAGCTGTAAGAGAAGGCCACCCAGGCTCCGGGGACAACCACACGGATGTCAATACACAAAGTCATCTGAAAGAGCAGCGGCATGGCGGCACTGTCCTGCAGGGTCCAGTGATCCTCACAGCCATTTAATACGGCCTTAGTGTCTCCCAGGAAATAGCTTTCAGCTGGAATGGGTGAAAGAAAGATTTACTGCTTCAGCCGCACTGCAGAGTTGCACTGAAAGCAGAGATAGTCTCGATGGTTTGAGTTAAACTTAAGACCAAAATATTTTTTAAAGTAAACACAACAATGACATGATGATCTGTCCCTGACTGAAGGTGAGCTTTTCTATTTATCAGTTGCCATCAATGGAAAGGAAAATAGAAAAACAGTTTCCAGTGTGCCTGAGATATTTATCTGTGTTGGATGTAGTGCAGTTTTGCATTTCAGATTGAACAAGAATATAAATATAACCTGTCTATTTACAAAACACCAGACTGCTGTGCTGACATGCACTATGGCAACATGTCACTCGTGGCACGCAACCTCTTTTACCTTATTTGGTAGTGAGAAAGTTTGCATCCCTTTCATTAGTAGAAATTGGTAGTACTGTTTTATTTTTATTTTTTAATTCACAAACGCTCCAAATGCTAACTGTCTTCACAACACAAAATCAGTCACACCTATCACCTTTGACATGATCAGTTACCGTAACTGTAAAAAGGATAGGCACTAATTTGTTGTTTAGTTCTGTTTATGTTGTTTCCATTGTTCCACACATGGTAAACTTAATCCACTTGGCATTGTCATAGTGAGTATGCATGCTGGCATTAGCATACAGCTTTGTGCACTGCAGTTAAGTGTATATTTTCAGAGAACCAGCACATCAGACCAGACATTCTCCCCAAAGTATACCAGTTCTAAGTTGTAAACTACACATATCCACCGGTAACCATTAAGGTTTTCCAGGTACTTTTTGACAAGCTATTACGTTAAAAATAAAGAGACAAGATCTAAGATCTTAGATATGCAACACAATCAGCAGGAAAGAATGTGGCTTAGTATATTTCTGCAAAACACAAATATGAATATACATATTTTTGCATTCGTTTGAAGCAAGTGACGTCGTATGACGAGTGACATGCAGAGCAAGTAAGGTAGAAGCTTATCTATGTTATTGAGAGTTGGGGGCCACACTACGTGTCTTGAGTGAAAACAAGATGTTTATCAAGGTTGCAATGTTATTATTTCAATGCAAATCATCATCTTTTTCTATAGAAGTCATTTTTGTTGCCTAAACCAAGCCAACAGTTGACATTGTGGGCCTTTTCAAGCTGGTCACGGTGCACCGCCACGGAGGAAATGCGCAGTCAGGGCCAGCGAGGTCTGGATAGAGGGGGTGAGGGGACGTCCCATACCTGACGAGGTCAATCGCTCTGGCAGATTGGGAGGACCCCACCCATTGAGATGTGTGGAAATATTTCCGGCCCATTATCGGAAACAGGTGCGGGACAATCAATTGGAAACACTAAATGCCTTTTACTAATAATCCCTTGCAATGCATGTGTTGTCAACATGTCTTGATAACTCATCCCCAAGCTTAAAAAAAGTTAATTAAATAGTCTGTCTCCATGGCTACACAACAATTAACGACAAGTACAAGAAGGCGGCGGTAGATCTGAATGACTTGGCCTTTTGCACGGCCAAAATTAAGGCTTAATTATTTAATTTGTGCATTTATGATTGATTTATAACGTGGTGATTAAATTAAATTGACGTAAGGAATTATATTACATTACATTACATTACAGTCATTTAGCAGACGCTTTTATCCAAAGCGACTTACAGGAAGTGTATTCAACATAGGTATTCAAGAGAACTACTAGTCACCAGAAGTCATAAGTGCATCTCCTTTCTTAAACAAGCATCTTAAAGCATAAACCAGAGCAAAAGTATAGTGCAGAGGCAAATTACTACGAAAACAATAATTGCAACAGACTAATACGAATACAATAAGTGCAACAAACTAATACGAATACAATAAGTGCAGAATACAATAACTAATATGAAATGCAACAACTAATATGAATACAATAAGTGCTATGAGGAAGGCTCAGGGTAGTACTTCATGAAGAGGTGAGTTTTCAGCCTGCGCCTAAAGATGGGCAGCGACTCTGCTGTCCTGACGTCAGTGGGGAGTTCATTCCACCACTGAGGGGCCAGGACAGAAAGAAGCTGTGACCGGGTGGATCGGCCGCAGGGACCTCTGAGCGACGGGGCAACCAATCGCCCCGAGGCAGCAGAGCGAAGTGGGCGGGCGGGGGTGTAGGGCTTGACCATATATCTTGTGTGAACTGTTAGTAGGCTAAATCGTGGCCTCAATGTTGTTTTTCTCTCGGGTTACCTTTGGGTGGAGTGGCTGCCAACAGTAGAAGCCAGATGAAAAGCAGGGAACGATGTGTCCATCTCCACCATACTTCAAAGCAAAGGCCATGCATCCTCCTGGAAACACAAGGTGACATGAATTCACAAGAAATTAGACATCTTGCTCTTTTTCTTCCTTTTGCTCTGAGAGCGGGAACAACAACAACAACAGCGTCCCAAATTTCTAAAAACGTCCCTCCCTTCCATGCAGTCTGTGTTTCTAAATGTGGAAATGATCACAGCGCAATCGTTTCAGCCCTGGGATTTCACCTATATTGTCTTTTGGAGCTAGTAAACTAAAACCAATTCGTAAAATTGTGGCTTTGTCTACGCTCACGGATTGACTGGAGGGCAGGGGTGGACTCGGCAGATTAGGTTACACCTCACTGCATTCACACCTTCATAGGTTACAGGTTATTGTTGCTTGTGGTGTCTTTATAATGTTGATGGGCTACACCTCATTTTCTGCTTAAAACGTAGTTGAAACAGTATCCCGCACTGCATGAGGTACTTTGATACATAATGGCTCAAATATCAAAATTTAAAGAATTAGAAAGAATAACATTCATATATTTTTGTCTGTTGCCCTCATTTATAAAGCAGCTTTAATTAGTTGTCATCCTCTCATCTAATAAGGTTCAAAGGGAGAACTTGTTCGCAAACAGTTGCTTATTTACACATCAAGGAGACGGAAAGCAACATTATAATTTATTTGGAGTCGTGTTTCTGCCCGGTAGCAAAAGTCCAGTTTTAACTCTCCTTTTAGCTCTATTTTGGGTCTCCACCAACCCCTGAGGGATATATCTGTCTTTTTAGCCTTTTAATGTTCCACTATGTTCACCAGCTAGTGGCTAACTTTACCTGTTTGATGTTTAGAGCTGGAAAGGTCTCAAAACACTACAACTTTAAAGAAGTTAAAGCTTTGGGGAACTACAGAGTCAGGTGAAAACCATTGTTGAGATAATTATTTTCTTTCAAATGACACATCATATTTCGATCTATTGTTCTCATAAACATATAATTAGTGCAGCTTTGATACCGGCCAAAACATTTTAAATGTAACTCATTTAACAATAATGCGGCCCATCCCAAAGCTGACAGCCCAGTTGAGACCTGCGGGGAACAGCAGCGGTGTGCATTTGAGTCACATCATTTGGACTTATGTCAGACTCAAGTCACATATTTTATGAGTTTAGTCCCGAGTCGACTTGGACGCTTGACTTCACTTCACAAGCCCAAAGATTAAAAAGCATGTTAATCTGAAAACCTTTAAGTAAGTATTACATACATAAATCACCCCATTGCCTCCAACTGCAATACAATTAAAAAATTCAATTTTAATGGAACCGCCTTAATGGTTTGGCTGTCCTTTGACTTTACTGAAAACAGTCTAGAGGTCAAAATACAAATTCAAAAGGCTAACTGAAATAAAGTTAGGATAAACTAAGTCAAGAAGTCTTTGTATCTAATCATTAACGCTATTTGCACTTTCTTGTGTCTTTATTTTTTGTACATGTTCCTTATTGCTGCATATAATTTTTAACATTGACATTGAGTTAAATGCAATTAAATGTGCTATTTAAATAGAATTATCTTGCCTTTTAGACTTGTTGAAGAGTGAAGATTTTTCTAAACAATATTTAAATTTGAATAACATATTTCAAATTGATGATACAACATATAATTCCCAATCCTTTATTATCTACCTTTTGGAAAAAATACAAAAGTGGATGAAAAACAAGCAGCTAAAACTCTCTCATTATCTTCCTCTGCCAGTTCTAAAGAAACAAGAAGTAGTTGGCTCAGTGGTGATTATAATCATGAGAGGCTTTCCCTATCTGTTCAAACATACTGTTCCTTTTCTGTGACCTAAATCCTATTTTTAACCTGCACATTAATAAATACATATGGCATTTATACACCTATTTGTTACGTTCTGTGACTCGATGGCACAGTAATAAAGGGAGTGCCTGCAATTAAACCTTATTGAAAAAATGTTGATCTACAGGGTTTGCCCGCTGAAGAATGTAGCACAAGGATCATGTGTATTAAGTGTCGGAGTTTATCCATCTGATAATGTTAATGTGCATCAGTCTTCACTTCACCGCAGTGTTGCTTTGTTTTGGTCCTAACCTTTAATACAAAATGAATTAAGATTAAACCCTTTGGTGGGGAAACATTGTTTATTCTGACCCATGAGAAACTAATTATAGTTCTGCTTATAGAAGCCTAGACCGTCTCATCATACATGTGAATTGTCTTTGTCTGTAAGGGTGTGATTATCATATCATGTGTGTCGGAAAAAGGGAACAGAACTTGCTGAAGCCTCGAGGCTACACAGAAGTCATATTCTTATTGTCCATCCTATTGTCATGTTCCCACAGTCTGACTCTCTACATCGGAGCGCAGAACGGTCAAACAGAACAGTATCAAGAATCTTCAACTCTTGTTCGTATCAAATCTCTTTGTGTGAGTTCATCACATCTTCTGACAAAATATTCAAATTACTATCAAATGATTTTCTTAAATTTGGTGTCCAAAATAAGAAGATTATTTTAACAATTAGTGTAAGGAATCTTTAGATTGCTTACCTGATGCTTTTCAAAAGCATGTGCTGAGTCTATGTAGGTTCACGAATGTAAATGCATGCACAATTGAAAGCGTCTCTCCATAATTTCCGTAATATCTTTCATCTGTCAGTGATGAGTCCAATAATCGCCGCCTTTGAAGTGTCTTTCACGGCTTCTCTCAGTGTTTTCTTCTCCTCTTTTGATTCCTCTCCTCTCCTCCGTCATCAGTTGCTTTCCTTCTTATGTCCCGTATCCACCTGTCTCTTACACAAGAGCATCGTCTGTAGCATCAGGTGTGTGTGTGTGTGTGTGTGTGTGTGTGTGTGTGTGTGTGTGTGTGTGTGTGTTTGGTAGAGTGTGTCAAGGTGTGTTCAGGAAATCTAAAATGATATAATAATGACACACCTCCAGAGGAGAAGTAGGAGGAGGGAAGAGACAGATAGACATAATAAACAATGTTGAACACTTTTATTTCTATTCATCATGTAGTTATCTATCATATATTTATTTATCATTTATCTGTGTTTTTTTTTTTCTATCACAGTATGACTGGAGGGCAGCAGCTGGTATTACAGGATGCAGGACCAGACAGTTCCTGGACAGGGTATTAGCCTTTATCTGTGTGTGTGTGTGTGTGTGTGTGTGTGTGTGTGTGTGTGTGTGTGTGTGTGTGTGTGTGTGTGTGTGTGTGTGTGTGTGTGTGTGTGTGTGTGTGTGTGTGTGTGTTTTCATGGAAAAGTACTTGTGTTGCAGCAAATTTTAAAAACACGCAAAAATTCCACGGTATGATATAGTATGAAATATCGGATTCAAGTAGACAAACCAGTCAAACATCTTCTCTCTTTCTCACACACACACACACACACACACACACACACACACACACACACACACACACACACACACACACACACACACACACACACACACACACACACACACACACACACACACACACACACGGCGTGGCTGTGAATTTGAGGAATGGTATCTGACGTCAGACGTGAAATGAACAAACAAGTCAGGAGCAGCCTCAGGGCGACACCGCTCCTCGAATCTCAGTGTGTCTTTACTTGTTTGTCTGTGTCTCTGTGTGTGTGTGTGTGTGTGTGTGTGTGTGTGTGTGTGTGTGTGTGTGTGTGTGTGTGTGTGTGTGTGTGTGTGGAGGCATCTAGATAATCAAGTAGCTGACCATTGGCCACAAGGGGGCAATAAAGACTACAGCGATGTTTCTTTTTCCAACACATATCGAGTGTCAGCCTTTGTTCGTTTTTACTGAGGGGTAACAAAACAGTATCAGATCAGTGGAGCAGAGCAGAACTGCAGCACGTTACCGCTCTTCTTCAGTGACACAGCACTTTTTAGGTGAGTTATTTTCAGTCTGTGTAAGTGCATGTGTGCGTGTGCGTGTCTGAGCACAGTTTGAGCATAAGTGAATCAAAATCCCACCGGCAGGCTTTTACCTCTCCTCTCTTTTTCTGCAATTATTCAAACTGAAAACTCCTCACGGCTTGAGAAGATTAGGCCTTTTTCTACTCCAAGGAGATATTAAGAGCATCTTGTCTGTGTATAATAGAGAGCTTTAAATATGTAAATGTGATGTTAAAACAATACAATCTGTCTACCTGTCTCTAGGGCCCTGTTTAGGCCTGGCATTTAAATGCATCTTTGGTGATCTGGTCACAAATAGTAAATTAACTTGCATTTTTAAGTGCTTTTCTAGTCTTAGAAACCACTTCATAACATACAACCCATTGACACATATTCATACACTGGTAGCAGAGGCTTCCATACAAAGTACCACCTTCTTATCAGGATCGATAAACACTCAAGCACACTCAGTATCTTGCCCCAAAAACACTTTGACATGTAGACTACACGGAGCCAAGGACCAACCTAACAAACTGTCCGATTTGCCCGCTCTATATGTAAAGTAGCTGGTACATCATTTACAAAATGCATGCATGGTTTTAACCCACTGGAGGCAGCAATGCACTGCCTAGTGCCTGGTTTGTCAAAAAATGAAAGGTGAAGAAGTCAAAAACAATACAGATTGTGAATATTGATTCACGTGTTCCAGCCAAACAAAGTTGCCTAAGATATTTGACGCAATTGTAATATATCTCTGGGGACTTTCTGAAAACAATGTCAACATCGTGGATTAAGGTAGCTAATGCATTTTTGAGAACCAACTGGAGATGAGGAAAAGGAGGAACAAAGGGAGCATTGATGACGTATTTTCCTGTGACGTCCTTTACACAACAAAAGAGATTCCATACAATGTGTCTTAGAACTTGGCAAGTGTTATGACTGATCGGATTTCAATGAACCTTACACTAGTGTTCAGCACCGTCCACTTGTGATCGAGCCACCCGAGACACATCTGAACTTGAAACAGGGTCTAGGAGTCGGTGGGGAATTAGTAGTCAGACTGTTCTGCACAGAAAGGTCACCTCTGGGTTAACTGAGTTTCGGCACCACCTGAGTGTCTTGCTAAAATCCCCCTGAATAAGATCCCCTTGTCTGCTCACATAATTCACACAGGATCAACATCTTTACCTGCATTTCAACCACAGAAACCAGGGACAAGATTCAGTTGCTGTTCTTATCTGCAAAAAAATAAAAAAATGTGTTCACTTGGGTAGTACTTTTCAATTATTCAGGAACTATTTGGCCTATTCAGTTTTCAGAACTGAATTTGTCTAATAATTAAAAGTACGCTCTCATTTTCTGCAGCATTGCACACCCATCTTTCTTTTTTTTTTTAATGAAACGCGAGTGACAACATGCTGTTTTTCATGCAACTTCTTTTTGATGCAGCGAATAGAATAATCGAGATAACAACTAGCAACGACTAGATCACCGGAACATTTTAACCTAAAGGCTGATTTTAAGGCTTATTTTAATTTTAAGAGCATGTGCA
This sequence comes from Anoplopoma fimbria, assembly GCF_027596085.1. Lineage (NCBI taxonomy): Eukaryota > Metazoa > Chordata > Actinopteri > Perciformes > Anoplopomatidae > Anoplopoma > Anoplopoma fimbria. The sequence continues at coordinate 4,415,285 of NC_072469.1, forward strand.
AACCTTGGAAGTTTTAATTACATAAGGTTGGAAACTACTGTAACTGATGATGGACCGAGGTTAATTGCAGTTCGGTGTATACAATTCTGCACAACGCTGCTTTTTCCATGATATTGCGATATTCTGATAGCTGCATGGCAATTTTTTTAATTGATTTAACCCCAAAAATAAGAAAGAGCAAAGCAAAACTGATTTTAACTATATTGGTCCCTTAAAGACATCAACAAAATAGAACTGCAGTAAAAATACATCAAACTGAAGTTCAACAAATGATGGCGGTTTCTAAAAACCCCAACAAAGACTAAACTGTCCTCACTAACTGACAAACAGGGGGAACATATTTAGTGGCTGGCCAAAGCAATTAAATAAAAAACAAAAGGTGTACAAAACACTAACTAAAAAAAATAAACTCAACAGTTTGCTTCTCAATCAATATATCACTATGACAAAAATAAACAGAACTCAAACTAAACTTAGCACTAAGCACCAAATCCACAAAACTGGTGCCACCAAAGGGTGTTGGAAACGCAATGTATTAAGAAAATTGTCAAAAAGGTCAAAGAATGAAGTTAAAACGAGCGTGAGTGGCATCACCAAATGTCTGACACAGCACAGTTCATGACAGAATACATGCAAAACTAACGGCATTCCCATCACCCTAAGCTTAATCCTCTGTTTAGTGCTAATTAGCAAATATTAGCATGCTAAGATTCTTTACTAAGGTGGGGAACAAATTTGCCTTAATCGCATTTCTTTTTATATCTTGTAGCTTACATTCTTTAAATGGTAATTGTAGCCCATTATTCTACATCCGACATGCAACAGCTCCTTCTATATTTGTGGACCTAAACCTCAACCACAGAGGAAGTAGCAGTAAGCTACATTTGGATTGACAGCAGGATTGAGCGTGGGAGGTGTTGGTGGTTTCTGGCTGCCTCACCACATCCTGTGTGTTTCTGCCCTGTGGGCTCAATCTTAAGTGTGAACCAACTGGCTGTTGTTTATGGAGTGAAAGGCAGTTTCTTTTCTGTAAGACAGTTTTTAATTACAGAATTTCTAGTTGCACCTCCTAGTGCAGTAAGCATTTTCCTTGAAAAGTTTACGTTTTAATCTATCAAAGAGCAGTGTTCTTTGTGTGCCGATCACATTTGTAAAGAAGTGTATTCAGCCCTGTTATTTTCTAACTGCCTTGATTTTTGCAAAAGATGACGCAGCACACAGTCAGTGGTACCAACAGCTTGGAGGCCGTGCACGTGCTCTTAAGAAAACCAATTGGCGATGCTCATGGTTGGGAAGCTGGCGATGGATCTCGCCGTCGTCGTCTTTCTGATGGTGTTGGCGCCTGCACACAGAGTCGGAACAATGCTTTCATTCAGGCAACTGTCAGCGAGGAGCATGGATTAACAATAGGAAGCACTCCCACACGCCCAGACCTTCAACCACCGAGATGAATCCAGGGATAAAAGAGTAAAAAGGCAACAAGCGCCTTCGCCTTCATGAGGGAGAATCGCAGGAGGTTGAAAGAGAACAATGCATTCATTCAAACCGATTTACGCGCTGAAGGAGGACACAAGGAGAAACGGTAGATCAGGTGTGGACATCAGCTTGTTAGCTAATTAGAAATCATCGCTTAGAGCTCTGACTGATTGGACAGTAAATAACACTTTATCTGTATCCAACAGTATCGTGCATAAGTTATGGGGAAAAAACAGACGCCAATACTGTAAGCATCATTATAAGGAATACAACTGAGATATTGAAGACTCAGGTGTTCTAAGCATTGATTTGAGCATCATGGGTAATTAGGAAAAAAGGGTCTAGAGCTCACTGTCAAGAGTCTTCATCGGGACTATTTTCTCTGTGGAAGGAAGTGGAAATGAAAGTTCAAGTGAACACACACCTCACGTGTCGCATTCATTTGCAGATTGATTGATGGATGAATGTCATGATGTTATTGGTTGGAATGTAACGCACACAAATAGTTTTACAGAAAGAATAGATGATTGTATTTGTACATAAAATTGTATAAAAAAACAGAAAGAGTTCAATTTTTTTGCAATTTTTTTAATTTTTTGGGTAAAACTCTAAAGTTCGGCTTGTTGCTAAATAAAAATAAGAAATTAATCCTCTAACTGCGAGGCTTACCCCCCTTTCCTTTAATTCCGCAGCAGGTGGCAAGCAATACATGGGAGTTGTAGCATTTATTCTCTTAACTGTAGCCCCGCTACACTGATATACTCGCTAATGTTACGGCGCACATATGAATATATGATCCTATAGATGTAAGCATGTGGTGGCAGACTGGCAGTTGGATAAAATCATGAGGCTATGAACCATGTTGTGTTTGGTCTTCTTCAAACTACAAAAGCACCCAAGTCGCCATCTTTCTGAGCTCAGCTTCCTGTTCAACCATAAAGACGGACCTCTGGTGGTGCTGGCTCTGCACTACAACACATCACACCTATACAGCATCATAGAAAGCAGAGCGTATGTATTCATCATACAGTCTGGGTTTCTACATACCCTGGCATACTGTCATACCGCTCAAGCCTAGTATGTTTCAACATAGTTGCAGACGTATTTTTGGTATCTGATGTGGCATTACTTAAGCACTTAGCTTCAACCTCAAAGACATTCTGAAAAGGTTAAAGTCATTTTCATCCTAACCGGTTCTTTCTTCAGATGTCAGAGTGCTTGAATGATTAAAATGCAATTTATGACCTATGATATTTAAGTTACAAACTCAAAGCAAACGGTTCCATCTGAAAACACTAGCAGTGCCCGTTCTGTATGTATATTTCCTACATAACTAAAAAAATATTACAATCTACATCAAAAGCCAAACCACTTAGAAACACGTTTTCTTGATTTGACTTTATTTGTCCGGCATTAAAGTAGAAATACTGGAGTCATACAGATGATTGCTTCATGTCTTGGTAGCTGTTTTTGTGCAACTTGATATGGGGAACAGAAAGCAGTAGCAAAACAGTGTGATCAGATCTAAAGCAACTGTTGGACACGGGAAAAATGCTGACACTTCCTCTGTGAGACCGTCACAGCCAGGCCTGACCTCAGCTAATCCTCAACTTCTGATTGGCTGTTTGGGAAAGGGCTCATTCGCATGCCACACAGCACTAGCAACAAGCAGGTAACCATGGATACACTGCATGGATAACCTGTCTTTTCTCTTTTGTCTTCACTAACCTCCCTCTCTCCTTTACCGTTTCCCTCTTGACCCTCTATCTCTATTCTTTCCTCCCGTCTTCCTCTAAGTGACACTCTCCTTTTCCTCCTCTGTTCACAAGAATCGGCGTTCTTGTCTGCAGATGCAGAGCCGCTGCTCAGACTACAGTGAACAAATTCCCAGCCGACAGTCACCATAGCAACAAAGGGGCCAAAAAAACCAACATCATCATCATCCGCATGCTCAGACGGTGGTGATCTGGTCGACCACTCGTGTGCTGTCGTTCATTTCAACGCACTCCACCTCCTGCCGCTGACCCTCCCCGTCGGGCGGGAGACCCCGGCTCTTGGAGGGAGGCAGGAAGGTAAGGAGGGTGGGCAGGAATGCCAGCGTGTGCAGGGCCGAGCAGCCGGCCGTGAGGGTGAGGCAGCGGAACAGTGTGTGTGTGAGGTTGGAGCGTACGGAGCCAACGGGCACCAGGGCGGCGCCGTAGCAGATGAGCGTCTGTAGAGAGGGAACCCCGTGTCTCTCCAGCGCCACCCTCACCCAGCGAGTCCTGCTGTCGCCCCGACCCGAGGAGAAACCGCAGAGCAGGGGGCCGCTGCAGTCCGCCGAGTGCCCCAGGGCCGAGATCAAACACAACACGGACATGCAGTCCAGCTCCACGCCCCATAAGGTCATGAAGCCCAGCACGCCGAACTGGACGGAGAGCAGGGTGAGGCCCAGCCACACGGAGACGAGCGGCTCCACGACGGCCAGCGAGGACAGACCCAACAGGAAGAGCACCGCCAGCAGTGAGTGTCTGAGGGGGGAGCTGACCGCCGCGGCGTAGCGGTCCAGGTAGACGAAGGAGGGGTTGAAGATCAGGAAGCGGACGCGCGAGGTCAGGGACAGGCGTCGCAGCGTGTCCAGCAGCACCGACATCTCCTCGCGCTTGTTCTCCGTCGTCTTGGCCACCAGGAAGATCCGGGACGCCGCCACGTCGGGCTCCTCGCCCTGGCCGCGCTCCGCAAAGATGATGTCATCGGCGAAGTGGGCGAACTGCGGCTCGCGGAGGAAGGAGTGGCGGAGTGTGTTGGTGAAGTTTTCCCGCGGCTGGCTGGTGGACTGGTTGCGATCCGACAGGTAGTTCAGGTAGGCTTCCAGCCAGCTGATTCGCTGGAAGCCTTTGGCGTACTCCAGCAGGTCCCGCTGCACCGAGGCGTTCCAGTAGGGGGCGCTCTCGTAGATGTAAAATCCAATGACGGGGGAGTACGAGCTGAAGTAGCGCTGCTGGGCGCGGGTGTACAGTACTGTCGCTGTATCCATGGCAACAAGTGCACTGGGGTCTGAACCCTGGGTCACCTGTCAAAAACAGAAACATGCTTCAGGTTAAACAGAGCATTCGGTCTTTTATTAGTATGCAAATTTATTTAAATAGTATGATTATTCACTGGCATCTCTTATTCACATGATACCATCCCCACTGCTGCCACATAGTGACCAGACAAACTGAGAAAAAAAACAAAAAAAACACAAGATGACTCATGCCCCATTTCCTTCAAATTCTTGAGGAAACTTTGTTTTTCCTCGCATGCCTTTGGAGTATCCAAAAACGGCCCAAAACATAAAACCTTGAATAATAGATGTAAATGGAGGCCAGGTTTGACAGCAAAACTATATCAAAACATCAGATCACAAACTCTGACACAACTCATGGGTATTATCCTTGTCTCATCCAGTCTTATGCTCACTGCTTCACAATCACATGGATTTTCACCTAAATCTCACTATTAACACTTCCTCCACTACCGGCTCGTGCTTGCGCAGGCTCGCAAATGAGAAAAACGTTTTCTTCAAGAACTTAGGGTAACACACGGTGAGTAAGTCATTTTAAAAAGGTGAAGTATTCACTTATACACCATAGTTTTCAACAGTAATCTGAAAGACATACCAGATAATCAGTGGTCTCCTCAAATTAGAAAGAAATTGAGTTTTATGACAGAAATCTAGCAAAGGTCATAAATTGTTAAGTGAAATGAAAGCACTGATCAATGAATCGTGACAGGACTATAATATACTGTATACTCATTTGCCAAAATTCCTACACATGGATGAGTCTGTCTAAATTACATAGGCTAAAATGTCCTTATTATTTTACAAATTATGAAACTATATTTCAAAATGCTACAACTTCTGAAGCTTTTGTGGGAAATTAAACTTTTATTCTGAAGGTTTCATGCTGATTAAAGCAAGTTTCATTCAGAAAATTGTTTCTTTTATTAGTTAATATTACACAGCCACGTCCAATGAAATTACCCCACATTGTCCTAAGATATGTCACCAATGTGGTTAATAAATAAATAACAAAGTGTACACTGTCTGAATGAGGGTGATGGTGTGTTGTTGTATATAAGTTTGTTGTATTGCTGCCTCACCTGCAGGAAGCCCATCAATCCAAAGGAGATGTAAACCAGATACAGCAGAACAACAAAGGGTTTGACATAGGTGTTAGTGATCCAGTCGCCATAGCAACGCCTCACACACCCCAGCAAAAGGTGAGAGTCTTGAGGATTAGGGTCTATGATCACTGTGGGATGCGTGTGCACGTGCGGATGTGTGAGTGTGGAGTTAGCGACGTGTGCGTGTTCATCCGCCGCAGGGTTGTTCGCCACGTGTGGGTGTGCGTTTGGGTGTGCGTGCGTGTGTGTGAGGGTGGAGTTTGGCGTGGGGGAGTGACTGTGAGCGACCCCGTGTGGCGGGTTGGTCGTTGGAGCCTCATCCTGGTAGCGGGTGTACATGAGACACCTGTACCAGGCCGGTTTGGAGTCCAGCCGGTCCGGTTTGGGGACCCGCCGGCAGAAGCAGCCGTGCCTGTACCCGGTCTCCAGGTATCCGGTGAACACCAGACAGGAGCTGTAGAAGGACAACATGTAGACGTAGCTGATGGTGACGGCCAAGGCGGCGGTGCGGCAGAAGAGCCGGACGGCCTCCATGTTGGTGAGCGGCGAGGCGGCCAGGCCCAGGGTCATCAGGTGGAGCATGGTGGAGCCGGAGAAACGCAGCATGACGTCCTCGAAGACGCTCGCCACGCGCTCCTTCACGTGCTGGTCCTCGCGGGTTCGTCTCCATGACGACAGCATCTCGAAGGAGCCGAAGAGCCCGTGACCTGATGGGCAAACAAACGGGGATGTAAGCTGAATGAAATCAATAGTTTGGTTAATAAGGAGGGGGTTGTACTATATGACCTCTTTCATCAAGAATGACTTTAGAAGAACAACTGATCAAATAGCTACATGCAATATCAAAAGCAGATGCTCGTAATTATAAATCCACAGATAATCATTAAACATGGTCTCCTGAAGCACTGTGGAGAATTTCAGCTTCTTTCAACTCATTGATTTGGTTTTACGGTCCAAAAATGTAACATTCGACTCTGTCTAAACTAGTTTATTTCCGACCAAGCTGTTTCCTTTCCCGATAAAGCTGTGATTGCACCCCGCAGTCCTTCAATTTATTAATTTTAAAGGAATCACAACGTTGCACGAGGAAGTGATATAACTCAGCCCGTCTGCTTTTGAACTCGAAATATGTGAAATGTTGGACGTACGACACCATGGCGATGCAATTTTCTTGTGAGTTCAAAAATCCTTGTTGAGAAATTGAGTTGCAGCTGCAGGAGAATTTAACATACTAGTCAATACAGATGATAAATAATAAATATATTTTGAGAGTACAAGAAGGTTTTATGAATAAAGCAGCAGATGCATCAAAGAAAAGCTTCCTTAATTAATAGACTTGCAGCTTCACATATCATATAAAGAATACAGTTTTGATGCTGCATTCAATGGTTCAAATCAATGTCCATTTGAGGGGGATTTAAACGCACCACCTCCTCGGGCAGTTCCAGTCCCATGTGCATGCACATACATGTTTATATACGTGCAAGCAGATGGTTTTTAATGGTTTCCTCTACTGTGGTTGCCATGGCATCCATGAGTCACCAGTGGCACACACAACCCCCCCTCTCCTCTCTCTCTCTCTCTCTCTCTCTCTCTCTCTCCCCCCCTCTCTCTCTCTCTCTCTCTCTCTCTCTCCATTGACCTCACCATGGCGAAACACTTAACACCTTAGCAAAGGCGTAACATACCGCCACTTCAGGCGTGGGTGCAACTGAGAAAGTGTACTGATCTGTGTGTGTGTGTGTGTGTGTGGGTGTGTGTGTGTAGGTGTGTAGGTGTGTGTGTTTGAAAGACAGGGATTTAGACAGTGAATGACAGTGGAAGAAGTGTAGAGGTTAATGTTGCAGAGAAGATGCGAGCCAAACGAGAGACTCGTGACAGCACTTGCCAAAGGATTTTGATATTTACCGGAGCTTGAGACGGGCTAATGTGCACTCACATCACACTGAGCCAGGTACGAAGTCATGAGAAAATACCCAAAGCAAAAGGATGTTTTCCTTCTGTCAGAACCCTCTTAGACCCTTGATATTACTGTTTAACTATAAAATGGATCTCAGATGCTGAAAACTAATTTTGAACATAGACATGAAGATATGCTAACCCTAGGCTGTATCATTATGATACCAATGTTGGTATCATAATGATACCTGTTCTGGTAGAAAGACAAAAACATTTTTATTTTTTTTATAACCTGATTCTCTTCTAAACATAGCAGGCTAAACTAAAATACACTTTAAAGAGAGCAACATTCTGAAGATTTAACTGATTAATCTATTTTCTCTCTTTCTCTTTCATGAACTGTCTCCCATCAGTTTGTCTTTTGTGCCAGCTTTGAAAGTTAATAAGCCCCTGTGTGGGAACATTTCTTCTGTCTGATATTCTGAGAGAGAAATATGCTAAATAGTTGTCGCAAATCCACATTTTTAAAACATCACATGCTGTATTTCTCCCTCTTTCTGTACCCTGTAATCACATCCTCCTTTCCTTGCCTCACACCTCCTCCCACCTTTTTTCTGTCTGCCTACTTGATTCTGAAAAATCCCCTCCCTGCCTGGCCTCCTTTCCGTCCTTCTAACCACCGTTTAACTTCGTTTTCTGCAGAGAGAATCCCTATCTCAACCCCCCATTCGGAGTGATATTTCATCGAGCCCCGTCTCTCGGTCTCTATTCCCCCGTCTCCTCTGTTCTCGCTGTGGTTATTTTAAGCCTAACAGTGGCCTTTCCTCCTCCGCAATACAGAGTAATTATGGTATGGACTACATGTGTTCGGTAGTGGTTACATGCAGCACATCCTACAGTATTTATCATGCATGCACTCAAGATAAACTGCAAGTACGCCTTCACACAGATGGTATGCATTTTTTAAATCCTTATTTACTGAATTTAAACCTCTTCTGGTTTTCTATTCCCTTTCATCATAGTATCGTCGTCAACACAGATTAATTCAATCCCTTACTTCACTCATGAAATGAAATAAATGTTAAGGTCTCTATGCCACATGCAAGCTTCATAAAAAGGTTTGCATCGATCGTGGTTTCAAGAGCGGAAAGGTCTAGTGGTTGATACCCAAACCCCTATCAATGTATTTAGTAATAAAATAATAATATTTACCTCGAGTTTTTCACAGATGCAAGTGTATCAGCTCTTTAATGATACTGCTGCAATCTCATTAAAGTATTTGAGTTCCTATAATAAACTGAGAATGATTTGCACTCCCTTTAGGACTCTGGTCATGAGAGCTGTGACATGGTCAATGTCATCACGTCAGGTCGGAAAGATTCCTATGAATTATGGTTCATCATCTGAACAAAGTCTACATCCCGCATCGAATATACTGACCTTAAGTGTTGCAATCGATGCACATTAAATAAAGTTTCTTTATTGCTTTATTAAACCCGGTGTATCTGTTGTAATTCACATCCCTTGAGTCACACTTGGCTGCTGTTTTTAGTGCCAAAGCAATCCTTCACCTGATGTCGCCTTACATCGAAAAAGGGAGCACTGATATTGGATTTGTACTTGTCATCCAACAAGAGACACTGATTTAGGATCTGGAGAGAAACAGTTTGATTTGTGAATGTCTACTTTGGTCCCGCATACTCATGTGGTCACCGTCATCACGACGTCAAGTCTGCAGTACTGCTCTGACGTAGAGATAATGGTTTGTAAGATGTGTCATCAGAATGTCATGAAATGGGCATTCTGTCACATATTCTGACAATGTCAGACAGATTGTTGGTTTCAGACAGATACAAAAATGTAAAGAAGCAGCTTCTCAAATCTAGCGTTTGCAAATGTGCAAGAGGAGTGGTTTTCAAACGCTCTTGAACCCCTCAAAGGTGTGCTTTTCATAAAATCGTCTAGAACTTCATTTGGACACTTCTAAATGTTAAATAGTGTGAAACCTTCAGGTTCCAGCCCCTGGATTTGCTCCAGACTGCAGGAAACCTAACCTAAAAAAATACTTTAAGTTTCTGCCATGCCCTGCCACTTGTCAGTCATTTTGAGGATCTGTCTACATTTAAATGGCATTCAGCCTTAGGCTGGCATCTGCAAAACCCATCACAGGTACTGAAGAAGCAGACGGAGAACACCGGCAGTCTGAGATATAAAAGCAATGGTAATGTTCACCGGGGCTCACACCTGCCATGTGTTAGATTCACTTGTCTTTGATTTATCTCGGATTTTACTTGTTTGTTTGAGGTTTTTATTTTATGCTAAGACTTCCATTTGTTCAACAATCATAACTTCTTAAAAAGCGTACATTCAAAAATGTCCTGAAGTGAAAGGCCATTCCCAGACAAATGGGGGATAAAGACATTTACATACAGAATTATAAAGACTCAAAATGTTAAATATATCTTGTGTATTTTTAATTTAACCATCAAAAGACTTAGTTTTAAACCTACCAAGCATGACGAAAGGGATGCCCAGGTACGTAGAGTTGTAGGTGGCCCGGGTCAGGTTGAGTATCCCAGCAGCAGTGAGGCCTGACAGTGTGATGGACAGCAGAGCCAGCAGTCCCAACCAGGGTTTAGACCTCACACAGTCCCTCATGGAGCAGCAGAGGACAGCCAGCACGCCGCACGCCCCCAGGCTGGCCAACAGGGGCTGGTGTGCCAGCACCGAGGAGAACTGGAAGTCTGTCCTCAGAGAAGAGGAAGTAGAAGGGAACAGCCCCAGTTTAGGGTGCAACGCTGCAAAGTGCTGCAACTCGGCGCAGAAGGCCTTTTCCCATTGGCTGGCCACCTGGTCCATCAGGCCGCCGCGGGCTTGGAGGTAGTAGGTGAGCTGCAACGCCCTGGCAGAACGCACACCCTCTCCCCTGGCTCCCGTCCCCTGGCCTCGCACCGCCCCGCTTGGACCCCAGCCCTGCACGCCGCCCAGCTGGTGGCCGATGTACGCCTGCCGTCCGTCCGCCAGCTGCGTGATCGGGTACCGCAGGATCGGGCCGGAGCTGTTGGAGGTGCGTGCCGACTGGATCTCCTCCATGGCGCGGATGATGTCGTCGATGATGCAGACGTTCTTGTCGTCGGGGAGACAGAGGTAGGAGAAGGAGTAGTTGAAGCTGTTGACACCGGTGGCCGGGACCGTCACCTGCATCTGGTAGATCCGCTTGTGGAGCTGTGTGCAGAGGAAACACACACACATGCAAACAAGGAAAGGAGTTACCCAATGGTCCAATTAGGCTTGAATAAACTGTGGCAAGAGTACAAAAGAAAAGATGCCCATCAAAGTTTTTGAATGTGCAGCAGAACATAACTCACAGTGTGTGGCTCGTTCACTTACTTTGTGTGCTTCGTCTTTCATGCTGTTTTTGTGAACATGAGAAAGAGATATGTGGGAGTGTGTGTGTGTGTGTGTGTGTGTGTGTGTGTGTGTGTGTGTGTGTGTGTGTGTGTGTGTGTGTGTGTGTGTGTGTGTGTGTGTGTGTGTGTGTGTGTGTGTGTGCGTGTGTCTTTCTCAACAGAGTAACAATAGTGGTCTTAGATTCCTCCGTTTCTATGGCGAGAGGACAACAGTGCCAGCATCCACAGAGCCGGTTACTAAGCAACAGGGCTGATGCCAGCCTCTGCCACAGTGAACATGGGTAGAGCTGTCTCCCCCCTCACAGTGCTGCATTGACTCCAGAGAGGGAGGGTGAGAGTGTGTGTGTGTGTGTGTGTGTGTGTGTAGGAATGTCTCTTGATGAATGATTTGTAGTTGCCTCAATGCACCGACCTGTTGTTAAATTAACCAGTTCCTCATTTTGTTTTTGTCGCTTTTTGCTGCCAAAAGATACCAGTATGTCCTGGTAGGACCTCACAGCTCCTGATAAAGTGCCTCCGATTCCAAAATAACATTAAAGTGATTTGAATATATTAATTTCAGGCATTCTCAGATACATAATTGAATTTATATATATGATTAGATCTAGAAGCATTTTGTTGCTAACTGATGATGATGAAGATGCAGAGTAGCATGCAGGGAATGCTATAATTTGCTATAGTGCTAAACAAAAAGTACAGCTGGGGCTGATGGGAATGCCATTAGTTTTGAAGATATTTCATCTTAAACCCCGGTATTAATGGCAAAAAATGTATGTGGACCTGATGATGGTGCTAGAGGAAAAGTCAGGGAATCACCAAAGTTATTGGCATCAATTGTCCGGGAAATAGGCGGCCGTATTGATCAAAATCGCAATATGGCCTACTGCCAATTTACAAAATCGCTGGCAGTGCATTATTCTTTAAAGTTGAAATGTGTCTCCATATACCATCCCAAAAACAATATTGTTCTGCAAAAAGATGTCCTGGCCTTAACATCATATTCTTCTGACTAAAGAAAACAATCTTTGAAATGATCGTGGCGCTATATGAAAAGTCAGGGGCTTACCAAAGTCAATAAGCTTCATCCTCTGGGGATCATGAATGTCTGTATACAATTTCATCTGATCGTTGTTGAGATATTTCAGTCCGGACTAAAAGTAGTGGACCGACCGACAGACTGGGTCTAATGCGGCATCAAACCAGGGCGTTCCCACCACAGATGGGACATTGCAGTTTTATCGGAACAAGAAGATCAGCTCTCTGAAAGAAAAACCCGGTTGTGTTTTGAAGAGCAAGAAGCGTGTATCGACTCACAATTCTGCACAGCCGCTAATTAATCATATTAAGAATGATATCCATCATAGAAGAGGATTCCTACTCTTGCTGTAAGTGGTGATCTCTGTTAGTACTGGTGATCACTGCTGTTGCCGTCTCATGCAACAAGTTCAGACCTTCTTCTCACAGCGCATGCATTTTGGGAAACGTAGGAGCTCACAAACGGATGGTACAAGAAAACAAGCTAAGAAAGAAGAAGTCTTGAACCTCACAGATGATGTGATTATGTAACTATTTCACTCTATTTTGTGCACCAACCTGTCTCTCTCTCTCTGTCTCTCTCTCTCTGTCTCTCTCTCTCTGCCTGTTGGCAGTAAATGATGCAAAGACCTAAACCAGTATCTTAACTGTGGCAGTCCTCTATGGAGCAACGCTGTGTTTTGGATACGTGAAAAGTGGGTCACAATAACCAGATGTGACTGACTGACTGACTGACACACACACACACACACACACACACACACACACACACACACACACACACACACACACACACACACACACACACACACACACACACACACACACACACACACACACACACACACACCAATGTGGCTACTAGTCTCCAAGCTCTGATTACATCCACATAACTCCATGAAATAATTTGGCTGATTGCTCCAGGGGTGTCAGACTAATGCTCATAAATCCATTACGGAAAAACCAACGCAGAGACGGAGGCCTCCGAGCTCCAGCTAACTCCACTTTGTAATTAAAATGCCCAGCTTCATAACCATTAAGGATGTCGGGAGTTATTTGAAATGGGACTGTGTTGCTCTGTTTAAAGGCTATCAATCACTCAGAATGAGGAGCGAGACAGCTTGCATATGTGCTCTGGCCTGCAGACACCGATCCTTACCTCTGTGTGCATTTCTGAATGGGACTATAAGTGATTCATTCTTAAAGTTGGATCCTGCAGATGCATTGCAGCCTCCTTTTTAAATGGTGCATATACTGTGATTCAAACGGCACAGAAGTCAAATATTCTACCTTTTCGGTGTATAAATGTATACATTTGAGTTGGCAGTAGTCCCCAGCAGCTTGCTATCCTCTTGAGTGCTTTAATTACTGATTGGGATTGTACATTTGCCAGAGTGATCTTGAACTAAAGAAATACTTCTGAAAGGTTGAAAATGTTCCAATTTTTTTTTTCATTACAGTAGGCGTTTGTCCTTGTTGGAGGCTATTTCTTCTGTTTTCATGCTGTGTCTTATTGGTATTAATTTACTTTTACTGTATTTTATTGTTATTAATTTACTTTTACTGTATTTTATTGTTATTAATTTACTTTTACTGTATTTTATTGTTATTAATTTACTTTTACTGTATTGTTTTATTGTTATTATTGTTATTAATTTACTTTTACTTTTATTGTTATTCATTTACTTTTACTGTATTTTATTGTTATTAATTTACTTTTACTGTATTTTATTGTTATTACTTATTTACTTTTACTGTATCATTTGTTTTCATTGTTATTAATTTACTTTTACTGTATTTTATTGTTATTACTTAACTTTTACTGTTATTACTTAACTTTTACTGTATTTTATTGTTATTGTTATTAATTTACTTTTACTGTATTTTATTGTTATTAATTTACTTTTACTGTATTTTATTGTTATTAATTTACTTTTACTGTATTTTATTGTTATTACTTAACTTTTACTGTATCTTATATCCAGGCTGTTCCTTTAAAGCACATTCTGTTTATCCTACTTTGTTTCTTCATTTCTTTGCTCATTGTATCAAATTTTACAAGTCTTTATCTTGAATTGAATGTCGATGTGTTTCTTGGAGTGATGGGTTTGATATCATGACACTTTCTTCCCCATTTGTTATCTCATGTTCTTCAGTTTGAATGATTCTACTTTATATAAATATAAAGTAACATATACTGTCAGTCATATTCATTGTAACATGTTGCCAGTTGACTCAAGCTACCTTCAGTATGGTGTCCAGGTGAACCGGGTCCAGCACGCTCCCCTTTCGGGTGGTGATGATCACTCTCCCGTATCGGCCCGGTGTCTGCAGGTCTGAGTACAGAGCGTGTTTGGACCGGTTCACGGGGAACAGGCTGTCCACCAGGTTGCCCTCAATCTTGGCCAGGCTGTGTTTGGGTGCGAGCAGGCTCTCCACGTCCTCCTCCACACGGTACCTGCTGAAGCTGGCCCCCAGCAGGATGGAGAGGAGCACCGGCGCAGAGGCGAAGAACACCGGGTGGCTGGCCACGAACCGGCCGAGAGCATGGAAGGAGGTCCTCAGGCCTGCGTGCAACACCTGGCGCAGCATCCTAGTGCGCGGCCGCTGCTCCAGCCTCTCCCACCGACCGGTAAGCCCCGGAGCACTGGAGAGCATCAGGGGCTGCAGGACGCATCGGTGGGCTCCGTGGCTCCCGGTGTGCTGGAGGAGAGGAGGATGCGACCCTCCTCCGGTCACAGGTGCGCCCTTTCCCCCGGGGTGCGCTCATCCGATGGAAATTGCGCAAAGATCCAGAAGGTGTCTAAATGAGCCAGCAGTCCTGCGCTCTGCGGGGAGAATAACGCATAGTGATAGCCTACTTTAACATGTAACAGTGTGTGTGTGTGTGTGTGTGTGTGTGTGTGTGTGTGTGTGCAGCCTGGTCCTGCAAGCACGGCTCTGTGCGCAACAGAGAGAGGAGGAGAGAAAAAAAAACCAAAAAAAACGCAGTGCCAAAGCGGTCTCCTGAATCTGCCCTGATGGAGATGGATTGGAGTAGTTCTGTTTGTGCACTCGGACAGGTTGCAGAGAGGAGACGCACAGTAGTTTGCACTACACTGACGTACCAAAAAGGGAACGTGGAGGAGGAGGAGGAGGAGGAGGAGGAGGAGGAGGAGGAGGAGAGGACCGACCCGGTGATGACGGAGATCAGAAGACGCATTCAGAACCAAGAGATTGTTTATCCAAAGCGCGTCCAGCTCCACCCTTCCCCACCAAAAGTCACCACACGACCCCAGATCCCATGGGGTGGTGGTGGTGGTGGTGGTGGTGGTGGTGGTCGCAGGATAGGGTGACGCCGCCTGCATGCACCGGGGAGGAGGAGGAGGGTGGGGGAGGAGGAGGAGGGAGAGAGAGAGATGCCGGTGAAAGCCGTTTCGTCAAATCAGCCTAATCAGGGTTTCCTCTGCGGCAGAAGGCTCTCTGTCGTCCGTCCCGTCCTCCCCTCATCTCCGGAGTCCCTTATTCATCCACCACCGGGATGCTCTCACCTCATTGTGGGGGGGGGAACCACGTCACTAATCACCGGCTTTTTCAAAAACAGGGACCTGTTTCTATCTTATCTTATATATCCATCCATCTCCTCTCCTCCTCTCACTGGTTTTCTGTCTTTTTTTTTTTTTTTTTTTTTCCCACCCCTCCGCTCCGGTTTTCCTGCCCCGCCTCTCGCCTCTGCAGACAGAGTGAGATTTCTAGGAATGTATCTATGTATTTAGCAGTGACATTAAAGCTGCTTTTTTTATTATTCTCTATTTCATCTCTAATAGTCACAGACCAAATCTTATTTCATTAATGTGTTAATGTGGTGGGGTTTAAAAATAAATAAATACAAAACCAAAAGGATATTTAAGAATAATGGCATGTTAGATGTTTTTTCATAATAACCTTTATAGATAGAGATAGTGGCCTAAATGGAAAAAAAAAACCTGTTTGCAGGAGAATTATGAAAACATATTTATCTCATTTTCTACATAAAAAAATGCAAATTTTATTCTGTGACATCTATGCAACTCATTTGCTGACACTCAGTTACATATATTAATATATAATATGAAGTGTCCTCATCTTTGTTGCAGATGAGTGAAGCATCCTTTAGGTTGGCTATTGTGTAGCACGTTGTCATGGAAACCAGCCAAATTACACTCTTTCTTTCTTTTTTTTCACAAGCTCTGGTTCCCATGGAAATTGTGATGCCACCTATCCCCCCCCCCCACCCATACAAAAACGCATACGTACACAGTAGTGCACACATAACACTACATTACACACACACACGCACACACACACTTTCTCTCTCTCTTTCTCACACACAAACACACACACCTGCTGACTCCCAATCTGCTTATGGTGTGGAGGTGTCTGATACAGTGACATTAAAAGCAAAAGAGACGGAGCGAGAAAGAGAGGGACAAACAGGGAGTGGAATGGATGTGGGAGAGATGTGGAGATAATAATGAGTGTAGACAGCTTGAGATCACACTCTGCCTGCCTGCCTGTCTGTCTGCCTGCCTGTCTGTCTGCCTGTCTGCCTGCCTGTCTGTCTGCCTGTCTCTGTCTGTCTGTCTGTCTGTCTGCCTGCCTGTCTGTCTGTCTGTCTGTCTGTCTGTCTCTCTCTGTATTCAGACCCATGAAATCTAATAGCTAAACAGCCTTTTTGGTCTGTCTGCATGGGACCTGCTAATGGCTTCTTCCTCTCCCTAGAGGTTACAAATGAAAGGCTATTTGGATTAAAGGGAAACACTTTTTTTTTTTATTCCCTCTGCATTACAGAATGCTCGGATTTATAAAAAAGAAAGTATGTTTTTAAACAGCTGGGCTTTGGCTTACAAGGGTTTTAAATGACAAAAGATGACTTCCTAAAATATAGTTTGGTTTCAGTAATCAAATGTAAAACTTTTCAGGTTATTGCATATTAAAAAATATATTCTTTGTCCATCTATTTTGCCTGTGAAGACTTGTAACACAAAATGTCATTGTTGCTGTTTTTGTTAAGCGGTTGCCTCTAGTGGCTGTAGTAAATATGACGGGAGCAAATGAGGAAATCAGATGTAGTTAAAGAGCGACAAAGTCCGCCTAGGGAGGAGGTCAAGGTGGGTGAATGGGTCAAACAGACGCAGGACTTTCACCCAGGAGACGGCTGTTAGTGTCCTGTGTGAAACCAAACATCAAAGTTGACTTATTTTAAATGAGCAAAATGCAAAATTCAGGGCCTAGCCAAACTCTATCCTCTTAATAGCTCTAAACATTGTGACGCCCGAGCCGGCGAACAGCGCAAACAACAGCGCTGACGGAGATAACAGTGTTTACCTGGGGGGGGATCCGGAAAGTGGGCGCTACACTTCCGAGAAGTAACCTAAGCTACGGAGCAAACATACTTATTTTAACCCAAACCTCCTTTTCCTAAACATATCCAAGGAGGGTTTTTTTTTTCTTCTTTCAATTCACAACGTTAACCGATTTAAAAGTGCCAACATTTCAAAACGTGCACCTGTAGCTGGTACTCTGAAACGATCATTTACATCGTTGCGGAAGTCAGTGGCAAAGCTTTTCTGTCATTCAGGTGTTTACCTCGTACTTTTTCTCATCCAGGTCTGATTCTCTCGTATTAATATAATTAGTTTCATGTTTTTTTAGCAGCCCGATACAAGTTCTGGACGTCAAGACTCCCCTATTGGCAAAGGAATACCCAAATTGACTGGTAGCTTGAGTAAACTGGCAAAATATTACAATGAATATTACTGACAGTATATGTTACTTTATATTTATAAGCAGAATCATTCAAACTGAAGAACATGAGATAACAAATGGGGAAGAAAGTGTCATGATATTTCACCCATCACTCCAAGAAACACATCGACATTCAATTCAAGATAAAGACTTCTAAAATAATTGAAAGGAAGCATGTAATGCTCATAATAAAACTACTGACTGACCAGAAGCTATTGACTGTTTTATCAAGGTCTTAACATGCACCTGTAACTGTGGGTCGATCAGCGTGCTGACAAAAACAGTATGCCCATTACGAATATTTCTTAAACAAAAAAAAAAAAACATCTGCGTGCATGTTCTAATCTGTTATTCAATTAAGCTTCAATTAGCCTTTAATCCCCATTACCAGTCCGGCGAGAGACGGGCAGCGAAAGAATGAATGAGTAAGTGTTTCCCCGGGGAGGAATGAGGAAGAGCAGAATGGAAAAATGAAAGACTGCCGAGATACAGGGGGCTCGGGGCAGTTTCTGATAACAAATGTACTAATTAGTGTCACTAAATGATTTATAGAAATCAGAATTGTGTGTGCGTGTGTGAGAGTAGGATTGAAAGAGGAAGGTGAAGTATTGGAGTCCTTTTGAAAGCATTGCCGTTTTTTCCCGAGGCTATTTTCTGCACCTACAGTGTTGAAGGGGGGGGGGGGTAAAACCCTCCTGGGGTTTAAAACTGGAGCCAACAAATACACACACGCACACACACACTTAGGCACGAGATTGACGGATGAGTGAAGCGGTATAGGCAGCTAAGAGGAGAGCACCTCTTATGACTTTACTTTGGACAGGCTGTCATTTTCGCGGGTGTCCGTATTTGGCCTCTGCGTCTCATTTGCTCTCCTGTTTGTCCATCTTCCCCTCCATCATTAATAAAGGGCAGCTTCTGAATTCAGACGCGGTTGTCACAAGGCTCCTCTCTCAACTCCTTCTCCTCCGAACCCGCCCACCATCCCATGTCTTCCACCCCTCCCATCCCCCAATCCATCTGTTTTGGTGGAGGCCATCCATTAATAAAGAGTCTGTCCCTCCATGTCTATTTCTCCTCCCTATGTATTATTTATTTATCCATCTATCTACAGATATGGTTAGTAGATATGGTTAGTAGATATGGTTAGTAGATATGGTCGACCGATCGGGACGCAGCAGATCCAACCTTCTTCTTGGGTGTAAACTGAGAAAAAGTAACTTGATTTCATCCAAATATGCAAGTTCTCTTCCAGATATGGAAACAAGACTTTTGAGATCATCGCTTTTTAATACCATCAATTTTATCATATTGTCACTTTTTATACATTAACCTACTGTTTAATCATCTGTTTACTCTAAATGTATTACTTCTTACACATTCATTAACTACATTCCTGTTTACGTTCAGGTTATTCATATTAAACTTACTGTACTCATATCTACCACGAATGAATATGAGTCCATTTAATACATACAAATATACGTTACCTTCTGAGAGCTAAGACTTTCATTGCAAATGACTGCCTCTCTGTAACTGTTGTGTCCATGACAACAAAAGGGATAACTTAAACATGCAATTAACTGAAGTTTATAATAAATGTGACTTTAATATTTAAATCAGAATACTGAAAACGTTCTGCCAACCACTTAATATCATTAAGCAGAGGCCGTAATTGGCAGCTCCTCTAAATTTAAATGAAGTTAATTTGCTGAGCGTTAAGGTGTTGCAGCAGCTGAGTCTCTTCAAATGCAGAAAACCTTCCTGATTACTGGAATTTTTACTCATAATGTGATGGTTGCAGTAAGTCAGAAAAAGCCTGTTAAAGTATTTCTGAAATGTTAATTGCTATAATTATCTACTCCCATTAAAACTTTTTAAACTGTGCATGAGCCCATTTAAGTTTCAAATCTCCACCTTTCAGACAGAAACATTTTACATAAACACCCTCCTTCAAATTGATCCAAATATACTTGATATGCATTTTTTACATCCTGCATTATCAATTGTTCTACTTGTCCGGTCTAACGTTAGTTTGTTATATAACAGGACTGTTTTCAAGGTGATTTATGTCGTTAAAGCTGCGGTGGGCAGAATATATTGACATCGGGTAAACATTCCATAAAACCTTTCAGCATTTTGTAATGCATGTGATCTGATAGAAAAATAGACTTTTGTACCTCCTCTTGGCTCTGTTTTCAGTCTTAAGAAAATCTAGCCTGTGACAGGAGACAATCAGGATCACACACTGGGGATGATATTTGAAATGAATGAAAAGTAGTCGTACAGGTTGCTGTATGAAGAATAACATTTGTATTCCACTCTTGATGAATTTTTGCCCAATAATGCCAAAAATAAACTGCCTCAAACAGCTTTAAGCATAAAGAATCATATAATTAGGTTTACTATAATACTCATCTGTTGTTGTGTTTCTGGACACCTGTTGAACATAAGTCCTTTTAGCTCCGTTTTTGGTCTCCACCAACTCTTGAGGGATATATTTAGCTATTTAGCATATAAATGCTCCACAATGTTGACCTCCTAGTTGCTAACTTTGTCCGTCCACCTCTCCAGCACTAGCATACAGTGTGGTTTTAAAATAAAAAATATTTTGAAAACTGGATTAATGATAGCAGTGAGTGAGGCAAAACTGGTAAAGTTGCACGACAGAAAACCATTTCTGAAAAGGCAAACCTTTCACTGAAAAAAATAAATAAGAGCTGCTTAAGCGACTGCAAAACGTTTGGTTAAAAAATAATTCAGATATAATATGGATCAATTCTTTTTTTTCACTTTACGAATGACCTCAACACCATCACCATCTGCTACTTATCCATTTATTCATCCTTATTTTTCCTCTCTGCTATTTCTGTCTGTGTATTTTCCGCATCCCCTCGGTGGTCAGCCGCATTCATAATTTCTAAATGTCATTTGGACATTAGCTCATGAGGCCAGGAAGGATGCTGTAAGCGGGGGGGTGATGGAAGAGGGAGGTCATAGGGAGGGGCATCGGAGGAGAGATACAGTTAAGTCATATTCATGGCCTCTTAGAGACTCAAAGATTTGATTACAGCTACAGGCCAGAAACAGAGAAGATAGATGCAGACGGACGCAGATAAAAAGCGTATCACATGACTCACATTGCCTCTCTTTCACATACACAATCGCAGGAGAAAGAGCCAGAAAAACAGATAAAGTGTGAGGCAGCTGAGAGCCACAAGCTTGAGGAAGAAAACCGGAGGAGGTCCGATGACTTCACCGACGCCTATGGAAAACCTGATTTGCTAAAAGGTCAGAGTGTGATATTCGATAAGAGCCATTTTCACCTGAAAGTCAAATTTAATCTGTGTGATTACTGGAGCCATCTGAAATCTGTACACGGCCTCAAAAGAAAGGCCCTGAAGGCATGTTTTCCCTGCTCTCTACTGGACAGAAACAGAACTGCATGACTGGGCAGCATTTTTCAGTGTGTCGTTTTCCTTGTCATTGAGTTTAAATGATAGTGATTTTGTCTGTTTTTCTGGACTGATTCACCTTCCCACTCACCTACCCTCAAGGAGAAGATGGAGGACATAAACGACAAGTGGTTTGCTTTGAGGTCTGAGTACCAGAGCACGTTTGAGCCTCTGACAGCAGAAATAGCTGCTGCCTTTTGAGCTGATGTTGGTTCAAACTGACATCCACTTGTTGGCCTTTTTCTGCTTGGTTTGACAAACCTGGATGGTTGAATCACATATCCAGGTGGTGATATAAACAGTATACTGTGTTATAGTCCCTTTTTTTTTCTTGAGATTCAATTGACAAACAGTTTGTTGATAAAATAACCACATTTGAATATCTGTTTGTGGCTAATATAGTGAAAGAATATATAATAAATCATGTTACTTAACCACACTGATGCAACAAT
Organism: Anoplopoma fimbria; assembly: GCF_027596085.1. NCBI lineage: Eukaryota > Metazoa > Chordata > Actinopteri > Perciformes > Anoplopomatidae > Anoplopoma > Anoplopoma fimbria. The sequence continues at coordinate 4,436,927 of NC_072469.1, forward strand.
CCTGGAAGTCCTTTATTATAAGTGCTGCTCATGGATTTGCTACATTGTTCACAGTAGCCAAATACAACCAAAAATGCTTAAAGGTTGCAAAATAGTGAAGCAAAATCTCCACAACTCTTATCTTTCCATTCCAGACATTATCATAACACTCACCTGTAGATAGGAGGAATTGGCTCCAGTAGATTTGCATTGTGTTGGGACATATTTTGATTAAAAATTGATTAAATGTGGAAAAAAGAAGGCACTGCACACTTATGGCCTATCTAATAATAGAGTAGACCTTCTTCGGGGAAAATGTTTGCCAAAAGAGAGTCCCAGATCTTATAATGACAGCAAATAAAGCAGACCTGTGCTTTGTCCTGGAGGTTACAAATACATAGGAAACTCTCAACTTAACCAGAAAACTGAGGATCACTCAATACAGGAGGCAAACAGAAGTAATGAAAGGAAAGGAAATATTGCAAAAACACAACACATGCACATATATAAAGTGCAGTTTCTACAACTCTCAAATAAATGAGTCGATAAGGTCGATATCAAAACCGGGTGTAGAATATTCCCCATTGAGGACTGTATGAGAGGTTTATGCTGATAATCAGGTATTATGATTAACACTATGGCCAGAAACTACACACTAAAAATAAAATATGTTCCATGTTTTATCAGTGTACAATAAAATATAATACATAGGGAGCAAATATCTATAACCTGATAAGAGTTAACACAATGTACAATCAATCTAACTTATCATAAATAACTCCAGCATCAAGGTAAAGTCAACATAAAAGTACTAAGATAAAACAAACTCACATTTCTATTCAGACAAACAATAGTTTCAGCACATCAGGTAAGGTAACACCTGAATGTATATAAACTCTGATCCAGCCGGGCTCCTCCCACTTCCTGCTCCTCCTCAGACAGCTCCGCCTCCAGACATGCTCCTCACATCACCTCCTACTAAACATTACATTACATTACAGTCATTTAGCAGACGCTTTTATCCAAAGCGACTTACAGTCAGTAGTATATTACATATCATTCACCCATTCACACACTGATGACAGGCTACCATGCAAGGTGCCACCATCAGACTCTAACTAACATTCATGCAACATCCAGTCCACACCGATGGCAAGCCTTCGGGAGCAACTTGGGGTTAAGTGTCTTGCCCAAGGACACATCGACTGCCGAAGCCGGGTATCGAACCACCGACCCTCTGATTGGAGAACTACCTTGCTCTCCACTACGCCACATCCTATGAAGCTCCTTTGACAAGTTCTTGTATCTGTACGCCCCCTTCTTTGGAGTTGTACATGTTCAACACTTTTAATAGCTTAAAAAGAAAAAGCTCAAAGAACATCTTCTAAATTGGTCGTCACGGTAACCACAAATTGCATCCAGCACTTTTTCTAGAGTGATTCTTGGGGTCAATCTATGCCCCATTGTGACTTGATTAACCAATATTTGCAGATCGGTGTGGTTTTGTTGTACGAGGCCTGGATCCAGGGGACAAATCAGCGGTTGAATCACCTTAGCTGTAATTTTCACACTGGCCACTTAAATAGATTTATCGCAGTTCAATGAAATAACGGCACAAAGTGAGGCAGTAGCTCATTATAAACTGCTCTAACTACACAGAGCTCCGATGGTAGCTGCAGGTATTGATTCTCCTATTGGGCTTTGAATAGCAGGGCTGACTGCATCAGATATACACTTACAAGGAGCCTGAATCTACTCAAATCACAGTTTCAAGTATTTTTTAAATATGTAAATTATCGTATTATCAGAATTTGGGGGGAATTTATGTTTTTCGTGAAAAATAAAAAAACTCAACTCCATTTATAGCTAAGTATTTTCCTACATCTTAAAACTGGAAACCATGGAAACAAGTCGGTACTGTTACTGATTTTGAACTTTGCCTTGGGGCGAATCACCTGGAATTACGTTAGGAGATAAAATCACGGCAGCGCAGAGCTTGCTAACAGTCAGTTAAAGGTATAGCTGGTCAACGGACCAAATTTATCGGTCGAAGTTCCTGAAAGTTAAACTAGATGTTTATGAAAATAGCTAACTTATATATAAGGTTTGTCCAATATTTTTTGCGGGAAAATCAGGTTTTAATTTAAATCAGACAAATGCTCAAAATGTATGTGAACAGATGGCAACATATTATTGTCTTTACTTTATTTCTTAGTTTCTTTTGTATTTTTTTATTCTAGGTACTAATCTTTCTAATATCGAACCAAAAAAATTTATTTAATTATTTGTTGTTATTTTTTTTACATTTCTAGTTACTGCTGCTTCGATTATTCTGGTATGGTTCATACACATAAAATACCTTTAAGTTGATGTTGTTCGAGTTGGTTAATGAAAATAAAAAAAATAAAATTACACAGCGATTTCATTGGAATTAATTAAATGTGCTGCGAAATGTTGCCATTTTAAACGACCAAGACTTACACATGTTGCCTATACAAAGTATAAGTATATAAAATAAAAATAAGAATAGTAATGAAATGACAAAAAAAAAGTGCAGGTTAACTCAAAATTAGGCAAAGCTCACACCAGAGTGAGATATGATAAGTAATGACTTTGTCTGTATTTATATAGAACTATAAAAGTATATAATCTAATAAAAACGGTCTAACAGTTTTACATAATATAGTGCAGTATAATATATTATGGGCTATAAAATATAGCCCAATATATGGTGAAATGTAGTAATATAATATAGCATAGCAAAAATACAGCAATAAAGCATACATTTAATTATAGTATAGTACAGTGTTAAAAACAACTCAGACTCAAACACCAGTCTGAATGTTAGAGGAGTAGTTTCAGCAAAGAAAGTAGAAAAGTGAACAACAGGTGTTTTATCTATTTATGCATCCGCGCTGGAATCTGCCATTGATGGGGCCGGATGCATGGTGTTGCTTACAAAACTAGTAACAAGGAAATCTGTCCTCGTTATCACCCATCTCACTTACTCACACCAACACACACACACACACACACACACACACACACACACACACATTCAGGTCACACGATACCACAATAGACCGGGGCTCCGGACTGGGTTTCTAATTGGTGTGTATAAATGAGAGTGCAGCCGGTGGAGCCACAGATACAAGTCATTAATGTTCCCCCTCCCCGCCGGGCCATGAAAGACGCACTGAAAGACACACATGCAAAACATGTACGCACTTGTGACATGTTCAAGTTGCCATGGGAACTGGTGAAATAATATGAAGGAGACATGATGTGTGTGATAGCAGGTCCCAGGGAAAATCAATAAAGGGACACTCAGATGCTACGCCAATCTTTTAATGTCTTCTGTCGTCCATCCATCATCACCCTCCATCCACTGTCTGCCACCTCACTCAGACTCTCTCTTTACACACACGTTTTCTGACTCACCTTATCAATCACGGCAAAGTTACGAGGTGGAGGGACAGCGTAATGTCTCAGACTTTTATTATAACCTCAAAAGAAAGAACCGAAAAGACCCGAACTGTGAACAATAAACGCATTTACTATAATGATGGAAAGGCAAAAATTCATCCCATTAAGTTACAATGAGGTAATAAATGAAGCAAAACAAATATAAATGAGCAAAAAATGAAAAGTGTTATCAGTTTCTTATTTCCACTGTGGAGTTTTTGATGTTTATAATTTAGCATTTCAAATTAAACCTTACTGGGTGACTAGAGTGATGCTAATGAAGGGTGAAAAGAAAAAAATGATTAGTAAATTGGCAAAAATAATTGTCAACAATGTTGGTTATTCAATTAAGTCATTTATTAAGAAAGAATAGATAATATTTGCTATTTTCAGCATTTCAAGTTGTGAGAATTTGCTGGTTTTACTGTTTTACATCAATGCAGACTGAATATCTTTTGGTTTTAAACATGGACAAACAAAAAAACACATTTGAGGACATCACATTGGGCCCTTTGAAAATTCTGATGGGCATGTTTTATTTTTTATGACATTTTTTCGACAAAAAAATGAATCGTAGAAATAATTAGTTGCAGCCTGACAATTTTTTCAACTGGGTCAAAACTATAAGAGTGCGTCAAGATGCTAAAAAACAAAAAGGGTACACAGATACATTTAAAATAAAATGGAAAAAAACAACATCTTCTGTTGACAATTATTTTAACTTCTAAATATAAACTTGAACATTGACTTCAGGAATTACAATCATGTGTTTTAATGATTACTCCTGATTTTTTAAAATATATATCCTTCACCTTTTCCTGACTAACTTGTAAAATCTGTGAAATGACCCCCTTTATTAGTGTGAGTGCACCTCAGCAGTGCAGTTCAGGAACAGAGAGGCAGAAAGTCAAATGGAGGGAGTGCATCTCGTAGTTTGAGTGTTTGTAATTCCGTGAGTTCATTTGCCTTGGGCTGAACTGCAGCAGAACAAATATAAATGTCTGACACAAGACGGAGATTGAAACAAAGTGGAACAGAAACCGAGACGAGACTGAGATGTATCAAAGGAGAGCACACACACACACACACACACACACACACACACACACACACACACACACACACACACACACACACACATCCTTAGTAGTTTAACCTCATTAAGTATTACAATTATTAACACTTCAACATCATTTTAATTGTTGAACTTCCCTACAAGTACAAAATTATGATAGAAGATTTCACAATCATTTGAAAAACTAAAAATGTAGTTTTAAAAATTTGGACGGTAAATATTCAACTTTTTGCATTTTCTGCTTATATTTATGCTCAAATATAATTAAATTTTGGGGCATTCATGGCTTCTAATGAATACATGCAGACATTGATCTGATATATTTCTGCTCACAGTTACCATAATATTCAGTGTTAGGTTCCTGTAAAAAAACAAAACAAGAAACTTGTCATTGTACCTTTACTTTAATATATACATTTTTAAGTCCCATTAGAAAACTTCTAGCATCATCATAGTCACACTTACAGTGCATAGAGGGCCGTTGATGTAAAAAGGGACAGCCTCTTTTTTCCAACATTTTCCTACAATCCATAAACTATGGTCCTTAACAAAATGGTTTCAGTCATAATTTATGCATGAAATGTACCTGTGGAAAAAGTAACAAATATGTTGCAGTAACAATATACAGTAGCCCATCAAAAAATGGCCTCAGTCTTTAACATTTCCCACTCTCACCCTAACATGAGTGTGTTTTCTGTGAGAAGAGAACTCATTTTTATTGTTCCCACATCATGTAAACTATATATGCTGAGTCAGGCTTTATCTGCCTTTTCAACAGACGTCTCGCTGACAGCTCCGGCCTGGTTCAGGGTCAAGCTGAGGTCAAAGGTCACCACACCCGGCAGGACTCTATGCCTCGGTTCATAACTGACGACTCGGGGCAGCTGAACGCTTTCCCAAACTCTTCGTAGTTGCTCATCGCTCCGATAACTCTGCAGGGCAACAGTGAAGGTAAAGGTCAGGTTGCTCAGGATTATGTGTGCATTCATCTGTGTGTGTGTGTGTGTGTGTGTGTGTGTGTGTGTGTGTGTGTGTGTGTGTGTGTGTGTGTGTGTGTGTGTGTGTGTGTGTGTGTGTGTGTGTGTGTGTGTGTGTGTGTGTGAGCTCACCTGTATTTGGGCGGACTGTGAGCTCCACTCTGGACCTGGTCCCTGGCTGCTTCTGGTCTGTATGAGTTACATCTCACCTACAGAGTATAGTGTATAGATTACTATGTGCTAATTTGGTGAAAGAAGTACTCAGACTTTTTTCTTTTACATAAATGTAGCAATACCACAGTGTAGAATTACTCCATAGCAAGTATGTTGTGCGATACCAAGGGAACAGTACACTAGCATTAGAATATAAATATGCTTCAAGTTCCCAAAAGTAAAAGTAGTCAAGCTGCAGTAATGTGTTCATCACTTTAATGTTTCAGCTTGTAAAGGTAGGGTTGTTTTTAAAGTCAATTAAAGCTGTCAAATAAATGTATTGGAGTAAAAAGTACAATATTTGCCTCTGAAAATGTACTGGAGTACAAGTATAAAGTGGCATACACATGAATTATTCATATAAAGTACCTCCAAATGATACTTGAGTATGGAATATGAGTTATTTCATTTCACATTCATATCCCCCTTTTTTTAACCACAAAAACAACTGATTTATGGAGTAATTTAATGTTGTAAAAGCTTCAGATTTTATAGTTGAGACAGAAACTGTTTTTAAATATTAATCCTACCAGTTTTAGATCTAAACCTCAACATTAAAGGTAGGGTTGGAAATCAATTTTATTTTCAGATTTTTGTTGAAAGTCAAATTTGGAAAAGAGTTGGCAACACTGGGCTGGGTTTTTCAATTGGATGATTTTTACAATCAAGTGTTCTCCGGCTAGTTTCTTGATATTATTAACCAAGTATCCACTCAGGGAAAACGCCAGTATATTCAGACAAGACAACAGTGAAGCACATAATTGCTCTTACTGGTTGAGGCGTGGAATTGGCAGAGCAGCAATAAATAGTTTCCGCATGCGTCTACTTACATGTGCGTAGCTCAGGAAGAACAGTTGGTTGTTGCTCAGACCGACTCCAGGCAGCCGAGGCTCCTCCACTCCACCTCTGCTCTCATCCACCCACCGCCTGTACGCCTGCACACAAACACAAAGAGAACGTTTGGGCTCCTTAACGTAACATGACGAGTTTTATGAATAGACTTTTCACACAAACTGTCACAGGTAACTAATAAATAAATCCTAAGCAAATTACAAGCTCAGATGCAGCCGTGAACGCAGGTGTAACTAATTAAAATCACATACCAAAATAATGAGAAGCACAAGGGGAAACTAATAAGAGCTTCCGTGCATTGATACTGGTATTCATGCTGGCACATTCACATGCAATAAATTCTTCATTTCGTCGAACCCTAATCTTTTTCTAGATCAAGAGGAGCTTTTGTTCATTTTGAAATTGTCATGTAAGAAAACACATCGTACCCTAAAAGCCTCTCTGATTCCTCCATTGTCTGCTACGTTTTCTGCCAGAGTCCTCTTTCCCCGCACCTACAGAACAAAACATCCACAACGCACATAGTTATTCCTTCAACAATTATTAACACAGTTAACTCTGGATCGAAACGACCTCGTCCTGACTCTGAGCTATGCACCCCTTACTTTTTGTAAAACATTAAACAAGTTAAAAACAGAAATTCACTGAAAATAAAGAAGCCTGTAAGGTGTAAAACTGGCAGGTACAGATATTCTTCACTCAATTGTTATTTAAATGTTTTAAGGGAATTCTTTTTGAGCTGATTCTACTGTTTTTGTAAATTCTGTAGATTCAATGCCTTACGTTTAGGTCTGCCTCCTGCCAGTGGTAGCCGTTATACTGCACCATCATACACTGGATCTTCTCATTGAAGGCCGTTATAGACGAGTTGGTCCACCATTGGCCCAGGTTGCCATTTTTGTCGTACCTTCGACCTGTTCATGAAAGAATCAGACACAAAAAGCCATGTTTGAAATCTCTGACTTCATATTGTGGTTGTTTTCTGACGTTATTCTTGGCGTTCAGTATTTACCGTTATTGTCAAAGCCGTGTGTGAACTCATGTCCTACTATCACTCCGATGGCACCATAACTTAGAGACCTGGAAACAGACAACAAAGGGATGAACTTCATTCGTTCACGTTTAATACAACTAAATCAAATTGGGATACCAATGCCAATAGCTGCCATTTCTTACTGGAATGTGTCATGTTAGCTTGCTACCTGACAGGCTACGACGTTTGGTGAATACAGTTACTGTAAGAACAGGTGCCACATAAATGTTTAAACAGTTTCTTCACTGGTTTCCAGTTAGAAGCTTTATTTCTGGATACTAAAATGTCCATAATTAAGCTACCATGGTTTCTATTTTTAGGAATGTCATTGACAGTATTGATTAACTCACAGCATGGTGCCATTAAAAGCTTTGCTTGAATTTACATTTGAACACACATTTACATTTGAAATTACACGGCTTCATGAAGAATAAACAGCACGAAAATGCAAAATACTAGCCTGCGAATGTTTTGTATTGAAGCTATTTATATTGGCAACAATGTGAATTGCAACATTTGCAACACTTTTCCAATAAAAGGTTGGAATATATTTGCACAGGCAGAGGATCAACTAAAGATCGTTTTGACACAGAGCAGCATATGGCAGTCTGTAAAGGTTAAATTGTTGTAAAGCCTTAAGCTACTGTAAGATATTTTATTAAGTTTCCTTTTTGCAAAAATGCTCAGAGTGGATTTGAGTTCCCTCTGGTAAAAAGTTACAGAGAGTATATGTCTAGGGCTTTTATTGTGAAAGGTAAGAACAGAAGAAGTGGATCTGATCTGTGCTGCCTTTGTTAAGGTTGAAAGGAGTAATAAAGTTTGCTGTCCTGGCTCTGACTCTGGAGCCTCCCTGTTGTGTTACCTATAGTGTACATTTTGAATATGTCCATTCGCACAACCTGATTGGTTGATGCCTTTATTTTCAGTGCCAAAGCTCAGAGAAATCTACCTTTTTACAAAAATCAATGACCTTGTTTTTTCGCTACATAATATTCAGGTACTGACATAAAGCAAAAGTTCAAAAAAATATATTGATGTGCAAATGAATTAACGCCCCCGGTGTTTAAAGGCGTTTAGGGTTTAATATTTTCACTGTATGAAAGCATAGGACTCTGTTAAAAAACTGATTTAAAAATTGAACTTGAACTTTTTAATAAACGTATGATTTATGAGCTGTAATTTCATGATCTGTGGAGCACGAGGTATTAAATCATTCCGTTTGTCCACAGGCCTTACTACCACAGTTCTTCTTTGTGGCTCATGTCAGAATGATTATTTCAGAGCTCCACATTGCTCCTGAGTAAAAAGCATGAGGTGGCCTTTTTCTCTTTGGTCTGTAAGTAGAGCGTGTAACATTTCTTTAATCTCACCTCGGATACTCTCTTCCCCAAAAGAAGGGTTTTTGAAGCTCTCCAGCGGGAAATCCTTAAGGAGAAGATGAAAATAGTTTTTTTTGTCTGTGTGTCTTTGGCCCTGTCCAGACAGGATACGTTTACTGCAGAAGGTCGGGTAATTATTTTTTGTGAGGTTATTTGTGATTAAAAAGCCTGATCTCAGGGGAGAAACTATTAAAAAACAGATCACATTTTACCTGTTTGAGAAAGCACATGTCCTCTCTGTCAGTTTTAGTTTGTTTTTAATGCAAATTCCCAATTATTTCTGACATTGAAATGCCAACTCAGCCATTTTACAGGAACAACAATCCCCCCCGAAAAAATGTTTCCACGGCAGATGCTTAATTGAAATCACCGAGGTGCAGTGTAGCGTCATCCTGTCTGGACAGAGCTTCAGAAGTCAACAACTTCTGTATAATTAAACTGAATATTGCTCTCAGTAATCAATCATATGTTGTATCTTACTGATTTGATTCGTGGAGGAACTGTAGAAGGCGTTCACAGTCGTTGGGTTTGTGAACCACCTGCAACCCAAACACACACACACACATACACACATTATGGCATGTTAACCAGGAAGTAAAACACAAAATCTCAAGTGGACAGATATAAGTCCTGCCACTCACTCCGTACGCGGGACGCTCTTTCTGAGCCAGGCGATGTCAGATTGGGCGATAAACTTCAACGTTTGCAGCACATTCCCGTAGTAGTCCTTCTCACTGAACTTGAGCTAAAACATACACAAATACAGACACACACTGTTAATTCACTTTTCAAAAAATAACCACAAACTTACATACCATCAGGAAAGGAAAGTTAACTTGAAATTTAAATTTAAATATTAAAAATATATATATAACTTCGTGTTCTTATCAAAAGCCACCGCATCTTAGACAAACTGGTGAGAATCACACAGTCCATGCATCACTAGATGAAAGCAAATGAAAATCATGAATAAATTATAACTTTAAAAAACAATGAAGCCTATTTTTAAGCATACCTATTTCAGTTGAACATTTTTAATTCTGCTCCCAAGTTGAACCCCTGCTATTCTTAAGAACTGGCTTTCAGCAGTGCTGTACAAACCTGCTTTAAATCTTCATTGAGGTAGGTGTCGTTCAGAATAAACTCGGGATAACCAACTTTAGCCAGGACTGCATGAGCCTTGAGAGAGCGAGACAAAAAAGTGAATGTGATGAAAAGTTTAGATTTTTACATAACCATAAAAATGTAGTTGAATAGGAACACATTTTGTTACAAGCAATAAAGAGTGAGAGTCATGGCCACGATGCCCTCCCAAAAAATTACTTTTTCACATAAGAGATAATAAAGAGAGCCAGTTGGAAAAATTTAAATTATACAATTATGTCAGATCTTTGTAAGTCTAACAGTAAAGAAAACTCAAGGTGGACCTGATTTGTTTAAACCTTTTCAATATTGTCGTCTTAACAAATTTGGTGGATGAGGAGGAATTTGGAGAAAAGTACACTATGAAAGGAACATTTCAAAAGTCAAAATAGTCCTCAGTGTACAAAGGTAGTAAAATGAAGTACGGCACTGCTGGGACAAAGAAAACAAGGTCTTTCATTAAAAAAATTGTGAGATGAAGCAGAATCCACAAACCTCAAAGTCAGATTCTCCTTTTATTCAGATTTAAAGCTGAAGTAAATAATGTTTATATTAAGAATACATTAAATGACTCACAGCTCTACTGAGCTTTCTTGCATTTTGCTCATTGTTTGG
>NC_072469.1:4452657-4457657 GCF_027596085.1 Anoplopoma fimbria
CCTTGTCACTTTGTGCTGCAGCAACAAAAGTCAGAGAAATGTAACTGAGTGAGGCACTGAATCTGCTAACATGTCCCCGCTAGAGGTTTAGCATCTTTTAACAAATTGTGCAGATCTTATCTTCCAGGCAACATTGTATTTCATTGCTTTTCAATACTGTACAAACATCATTATTTATGATCCATCACAGTAAAGTCTTACTATCATTTCATCAAAGTTACTGTTGTGAGCCCTTTTACTTGTGTGTTAAAAAAATCGATTTGACTTAGCATCATCTCATGTATAAGGGTACACAAAGCTGGTTCCCATTTGCATAGTAGTAGCACAGTAGAAGAAAAAAATGCTCGACCGAAAACAAAAGAGAGCGGGATGCATTTTACCAAAGTATAAAAATGTTCCGCACAACCAAAACAATTAGATTGTTCCTTTTATTCAGTTTTGAACATCTGAATTCAGCACTAATTCAGATTTTGCTGGTCTCAAGCAATGAAAAGCATTCACAATATGCATTAATTTGAAAATCCACAAAACCACCAGTACAGTCCTTTAGAGAAATAGTTCCACATTGGGGAAATATGCTTTATTGCTTTCTTTACGAGTGTTAAATGACATACCACTCTCATATCTGTCAGTTAAACATAAAGCAGCCAGTTTCCCTAGTTTAGGACATACAGTAAAGACTTGAAAAGGGAGGAATCAGCTAGATAAAAAATGGCTAGCTATAAATGCGGCTAGTCAGCACCTTTAAATCAGGCTAATGTATCTCTTTTTGTTTAATTGGTTCATAATCCGTATTGTAAAAGGACAATTCATTGTTAACTCTGGGTGTCGGACTAATAAGCATATTTTCCAAAATGTCAAACAAAAAAATGTTGAAATGCTGTAACAGTGGATGTCTAACCTTGATGATGTATTGTAAGGATTTTTTGTCATCGGGGCTGACGTACAGGCGAATCAGGACGCTCTTACTGTGCTGGTTCCTCATCTCTGTCAGAGTCTTCAGGAGGCTCCACCCCTCCGCCGACCACTGGTACTCCCCGCCGAGCCCATCCCCCACAACGGGCCACCGAAAATCAGGCTGTTTGAGTGTTTTCAGCATGGGTTTGCTGTCCACCTGCTCCAGTATAGCTATGTAAGTACACACAGATATGAAATTAAGAACGGCATTTTGATTGATTGTTTTAATTATTTTTCATGTTTTATTATTCATCTCATGTTTAATGATATTTCCCCCCTTTTCACCTGATGTATCTTACTGCTTTTACTTCTGCAATGACCTAGATCTGCCATGTGGATCAATAAAAGCTCATCTAGTCCCATTTTACACTATCACTGTGTCTTTGTGTGTGCTATTGATTTACAGTGCCTTTGTGAGGACCTGTTTGGAGACATGGAGAGTGGGGACAGTTTTGAATTGTGAGGACATTTGGGCTGGTCCTCACTTATTGAAAGAGCTGTTTGAAAGTTAAGATTTGGTTTATGATTGATGTAAGAACTAGCTTTAGAATGTTAAGGTTATATAAACAACGGTCCCCACAAGGGCTGAATGAATGCTTGTGTGTGTGTGTGTGTGTGTGTGTGTGTGTGTGTGTGTGTGTGTTTGAGTGTTTGTGTTTGAGTGTTTTACTAACACCCTTGGGACAAAAAGGTGACATTGTGGGGACTGCGTTCAGATTTGGTGACTTTGCAGTTAGTTTGTGTGTGTGTGTGTGTGTGTGTGTGTGTGTGTGTGTGTGTGTGTGTGTGTGTGTGTGTGTGTGTGTGTGTGTGTGTGTGTGTGTTTGAGTGTTTTACTAACACCCTTGGGACAAAAAGGTGACATTGTGGGGACTGCGTTCAGATTTGGTGACTTTGCAGTTAGTTTGTTTGTATGTATGTGTGTGTGTGTGTGTGTGTGTGTGTGTGTGTGTGTGTGTGTGTGTGTGTGTGTGTGTGTGTGTGTGTGTGTGTGTGTGTGTGTGTGTGTGTGTGTGTGTTGGACTCACTCTCATTCATACAGGAGCGGTAGAGGATCTTAGCTTTAGTAACGGCCTCCAGTTCATCGGGGTCTGAAGGAGCTTCTAGTAACTCTAGTAAAAAAAAAAACAATCTGTGTCATAACTCACAGCTCCAACAATAACCTTTAAACTTTTTAGAGTCTCACTACTTTACAAATTATTCTAATGTGTATACCAAAAGTATGGGGAAATTTGTGGACAAACACACCTTTGAGTCGGAGGTCTACATTCTGTCGCAGCCAGGGGTAGATGCCATACGAGGAGGAGTCTTCAGGGATCGGGTTCTCCTTTAACCAACCGCCACAGGAGAAAGTATAGAAGTCCTCGCAGGGGTTAACGGACCGATCCATTTTACTCAGAACAGACCCCGCTACAAGAAAGAAGGAGAAACAAAACAACCCAGATATTTGGAACAATACCCTATGAGTTACAACAAAAATGTCATACTTAACAAGTTACCAGACAGTGAAAAGTGAAAGTGACGGATTACCTGCTTCAATGCATTCTGGGGTCAGACAGAACTCCTCTTGACTAGATTTCTGGGAGACTGAGGAAGAGAAAAAAGAGTCTTTTTGATTAAATGTAGAACATTTAGGTTGCATGCATGTTCTTTTTTAGCTCTGACCCACTTCACATCCATACACAATTAGACCTGTACTACTTGGTGGGCCATCGGACAGTAGTTGGAAATGTGTCTGCTTTGCTCTACAGAACCTCGAATGTAGTTGTTGAGCACACATTGACAGAAACAATTTTATTTGCAGAAATTAAATTCATCAATAGAGACAAATAAAGGAAACTTGTTTTTTTCCCTGGTTTGTCAGCTTTAAATAATCAAGTTTGTTAAGTAACTGAAGTTAGATATTAGTCAAGTTGACTTTTTGCTTTACACCAAACAAGACAGTCACATGGGTGAAAGTCGTGTTTATATGGCGGAAAATATGTTTTCCACGAAAAGTAATTAACAATGCAATAATTTTAGGATACAAGGTTGCTCTGTGACAAGAGAGAATACTCAAGCTGCTGATTAAGACCATGAGATGCAGTTGAAAGCTCAGAAAAAAAGTGAGTAAGAGGGCCTTGTGTTAAGATTCTTTTGTAAATCAATGTGATTTTGTTAAATGACTAATAGTTTGGCCTGTAAACAAACTTAGCTTTCTTGAGAAAGAAATAAGACAGATACATCAACAATACAATGTGAGTTTTGATTTCAGCTGTAACTCCTAGCAATAAACACAGAAGTTTGCAATGCTAGAGCTTTTTCCAGCAATTTGTCACCAGTAAGTAAAACTTCCAGCATATAGAACCAATATTTCAAATAAAAAAATTAAGAAAACTGTATTTGTATTCTTGAAAGGGCTGCATTGTGAGTACTTTTCTATCTATTATGACAATACAAACTATCAATGAATGAAGTGTCAAACTTTCATTCGGCCCTAAATGATACTGGTTATCAGCGGGACGTCGATAAGAGTCATTCCCACAATCCACTCTTAATCACACATGGTATGAACACAGACCAAAGTGCAGTTGATACAGCTGGAGAGCAGTCAGTAGATTTAATATTTAACCTCATACCTGCCTGCAACAAGTGAAGTCACCGCCTATAATCAACTTTTAGCTGTGTGATATAAAGTTATGCCCTCAATCAGACAAGAATGTACACATCCGGTTTGAATTTAGACTTAACAGACGGTTGTAATTACTTGCTTCTAATAAAAGCAATCAGAACGCCACAGTACCACTCATTGTTTACCCTACTCGCAGTGTGACCACGGGTGTACCCATTCACTTCCCTTCCTAGAAGGTGAACTAAAAGCCTGCCTCTCTGACCTCCCTGTTGTGTGATGTGGCTCTAAAGGGCGAACAGAGGCAGCACAAGCCCACGAAGTGAGCCGACAGATTTAGAAACCAAAACACCCATTGTGAACGGATGAGTGGAGCGTTGCGGAGCTGCGCCGCAATGTCTGACCTCCGAGGTTGACCGGTATTGCCCGTCTGAGTTCAAGTTGCTTGCGAGGGTTGCTCAATGTTGCTTCCACTTTCATTAGATACACACACTTATAACTTCAACCCTCGTGACCCAGTTGGAGTGGAACAACCTCAACAACCCTCCTCTGAACGCTCAGTCAGAAACATATACACAGGGGTTCAAACACACACACACACACACACACACACACACACACACACACACACACACACACACACACACACACACACACACACACACACACACACACACACACACACACACACAGATGTCTGAGGCTCCAGTGTCACTGCTAATACCGACCTCATGTCCACAACTGAGACACCAAACAGTTCCCAGCAACAAAAACAGACATTTCAGAAGCACACTCTCTAAACTAATTAAAAAGTAAAAAATAAATAAAAAAAATCAAACAACCGGCATTCCTGTGCCTGGTCATTCGCACGGCTGCAGACCAGAGGAGGGTTTCCATTAGAGTGGGTGTGTGGCGTTACATACATAGGCACATAACATAATAGCACTTCAATGCCACCACAAGAATGTTGTCTCCCCTCAATAACAAGAAAACAATACTTACCCCCCCCCCCCCCCCCCACACACACACACACACACATCTAGTCCACCCCTCCCAGCCACGACCATCCTCATAAACACACACTACGGAAACTACTTAAATACATTTTTTATTTTGGGAAATACACTTATTAGCACTTGAAATAGATGATAATATTGATCTCACTCTCATCTCTGTACGTTAGATATGAAGCTACAGCCAGGAGCCAATTAGCATAGCTTAGCACAAAGAGTGTAAAGAAAGGGGAAACAGCTTGCTTGGCTCTGCCCAAAAGTTTATTTTTAGGCGCGACGCCAGGATTTTTATTTCGGAGGGGCCAAAGTGATTTTGGCGGGGCCTTTTAATTACAGAAGTTAATATCGTTTGCCTTCCTTTGCGGGTTTCTAACTGGTAGTCTCGCTAAAACAGAATTGATATCATGCTGTGGAAGCGACTA
>NC_072469.1:4462657-4485157 GCF_027596085.1 Anoplopoma fimbria
AGAAATCTAAGAATATGTAAATGGGTCTAAATTGGAACTCTACTTCCTTCTTAAGAAACTGAAACTGTGTTTTCTCAGATGACCTAACGTGACAAACACAAATCTAATTCCCAAAATATGAAGGAAAATGAAACACAGAATAAAGAGTAGATAAATAAATGGTTGCAGAAATGTGTAAGGAAAATGTTGAATCCACATTGTTTCATACTTTTTAACATTATGTACATTATTCTGCACTATTCACTTTTTGCACTTCTGGTTAGATACTAAACTGCATTTTGTTGTTTTAGTGCTTGCAAAGACAATACAGTTGAATCTAATCTAAAATGTAATAAATAAAAAACTCTGACTTATAAAACAGTCTGAAAGACAGCACTTAAATTAAAGCAGTCTTTTATTCCACAAGTCCACAAGTGTGACACACAAACAGATCACAGACAGTGAGATTAAAAATGAAACATACACTTAAGACTAAAAGTTAGAAAAGGTTCATGGGCAAATTCCTTCTCCCACTTCAACGCCCGAGGAAGAGAAAGACACTTAGCGGAGCAAATCTGTTTCATTTCAAAACGGGACACCCACCTTTCAACATTTGTTTCATATTACAGAATGTTGTCGGAGTCATCTTCATCATTAATTAATGTACACACTTATAATAAGCCAGTTTCTGTCACATGAATATTAGGTAGTACTTTGTTCCAACCAGTGATATGTAGTCGAAACTGTAGGCGTTGCCATGCATTAACCAATAAATGTATGGCTTTTAAAACTTGTGTTTGCTTCTCTTCTCTGAGCAGCCCGACTTTCCATGTGAATCTCTCTGCAGCACATTGAGGCCGAGACAAACGGTGTGTCAACAGGAAAATATGGCATTTTGGAAACACCCCTTTGAGAAACCATGACAGTTTTCTCTCAAACTTTTAACACGTGACAGTTATTAACATTTGGAAAGGTTGTGCAGCCTCTGTAAACAGTCACAGGACAGTGCTTTGCGGTAAGTGCATTATTTATTTGTAGATGTGCTTTCTGAGTAAATATGGCGGCAGCAAGGTGGAAGAAAGGTTGGTTATTGTTTTTCCCTGGTGGTCCAGTAAAGCCTTAAAGGCAGAGTAATGTTCTGCTCAACAGTGCCCTGATATTGGGCAGCACTGCTGGGTAATGCAGTCTGCTCCCTGTAATGTTCACAGTTTAATGGTCCACACGTGTCAAACACACCCTGAGAGAACAGCTCTCAGTACGCATGGGGAATAATTCATTTAGTTTTTTTGTCTTGGCAGGCCGGCTCTCCGCTGTGGCTACCGAGCCGTGACCATCCACAGGCCCAGCGCCACGTTGGCTGCCAGCAGGGCGCTGCCCGCCAGCAGCAGGAAGAAACCAATCAGCTCGCGCTTTTGACGGTCCGTTACCACAGTAACCAGCGTGGCCTCCAGCAGGGCGTTCAGCATCCACTGACCGTCGAGAGCGAAGCACGGCACGGAGTTCACCACGGCTAACGCGCCGGAGAGGGACACCACGTATCTGAGAGAGCGGAGGGCTAAGGACAATTCTACTGTGTGAAGTTCATAATTAATCTATGACACGTCTCTGGCAAACACACAAAACTTAATTGAAACACCTTTTAGTAGCTGTTCTTAAGCTTTCAATCATCTCACATGATCTTCATCAGCAGGTGGAGTTGCCCAAAAGATCATGAGATATGATCGAAAGATCAGAAAGAATTGTTTTCCGTTTATGTTTCTCCCACTCTGATTGCGCCGAGTTGCAGGAAGCGATTAGAAATATCTTTAAAAAGTTTTAAAGCTAAAATGTCAGTCATATATGTTCACTGTATAGAGCGATATAAATATAAAAATGACATAAAACGATTAACTTCCAAGCAATTCCTATGATGCAAAAGGTGTACCCTTAAAACACCTAAATCATGGCGTGTGTATTTCAAACAAAATGTTTATTTTCAAATAAACAACTCAATCTTTCTCTTATAAATAACAAGTTAAATGCCTGGACAAATCTGGGGTTTCCCTGATACAGCTTTACATGGTTCAGCATGATCAGCAGCTTATGTTGGCTAATGTTAGCTAACTTTAAATACTCTTTTTTTCCCCCCAATCAGCATTCCCAAAAGAAACAGAAAATGCTTATAAAAACAGTAACGGTAGAGAATGCAGCAGTACTGCAATCAGAAATGTCCACATCTATGCAACGAAGGGTTCAATTCCTGCTCTGAGGAGCAGCAATCAGACTCGGGAGGTTCATCGGGCCTTTTGACTCCGGAGCATATGATGAGATGTTAAAAAGGGGACTTTTATGTAGAAATCACAGCCATCAGACTGCGTTCATGTCGGCCAATCAGAATGGTAGTGCTTTATCACCGTTTCTGAAGGGTAAAATATTCATCATTTAGACAGAACAGATGGTGCTTTGCCAACCAAGGACTCTTATTACCCTTCTATTCTTTAAAAAGTAACTTTGTTTGTTTACATTTTGAGTAAGTAAACTCCTCTTACATCCATCATCTCTCTCTACCCTTTAAACATGAAAGGATACTTGCAGAAGGTCTCCAAGAAGACGGGCAGATCCAGGTGGAGGAACCCGAAGCGTGGGATGAAGTTGGTCAGACTCACTGGGGAAAGACAAGACACGGTTAGAAAGAGTTGATTCTTTCATCACTTTTGTGTTTTAAATAAAAAGAGACAAGACAACAAGCCTCGTCATGCTCCTCTAACGTACAACACTTAAAGACTGGAGAGTCAGCTCAACACTCTACACTGTAAACACCAATTATACGAAGCTCATGCCTCCTTCTAGGGGTGGACTTATTGAAAAAAATGCAACTCTTACACTGAAATTAGAAGAAATATTTGCTTTAATATTTCAAAATAAAAATAAAAATGAAAATGATGTGTAACTTTATAGGATAAATGAAGGCCTAAGACACAGCAAAAAAAGGGAAGGTGAAGAAATCAGCACAACAAACTGCAACGTACCGGCGTACTGGAGGTGCGGCGGATACCCCACAAACAGCATGTGTGTGTTGGGCGGGTGTGTGACGCGGATGAAGCGCGTCTGGTTCTCCAGTGACGGGGTGACGCAAATGCTGCCGGCGTCGGAGGGTCCGGCGGAGCAGTCGCCGTCGGTGCGACACACCTGCGTCCCCGACACCATCTTACGCACCGGCATGCAGGCGTACTGCAGCCAGAGGGAGAGTATGAGAAGCTTAAGAGAGGTCATTGGGAAGGAACTTTAAAGAGGTACAACTTTCTTATTATTTGTTTCTTGCTGATACATCCATTTTGAATACACTTCCTGTAAGTCGCTTTGGATAAAAGCGTCTGCTAAATGACTGCAATGTAATGTAAAATGTAATGTAATGTTAATGTCACACTGTCTTGTAAAACAGGTCAGGGTGACACAAAACATCTGACGTCATGCAGCCAACAAACAGGAACTGATCACTCACAGAACACTCATTTTATTATCCTCTGGTATTAAAGATGCTATGTTTATCTATTGATGCTATAATGTTGAAATTGGATTTTCATGCATCATTCATTGTTCTTTTTTGTGAACTTAACTTGCGGGGTTGCAAACAACGTGGCACAAAATGGGAAATAAGAGGAAGTGAATTAAATAAAGGAAGAAATATAAATATGCTTGACTTGTCTAGTCGGAACCATTTTCACATGATGAAGCAGTCACCAAAAAGTCCCAGCCTGTTTATATCTGTCTGTGTCTGTGTCTGTGTGTGTGTGTGTGTGTGTGTGTGTGTGTGTGTGTGTGTGTGTGTGTGTGTGTGTGTGTGTGTGTGTCACCTCTCTGCTGTTCTTGCCCTGAGGTCTCATATAAGAGAAACAGAGGTCTGTCAGGCTGTTGTTGCTGCAGCAGTCCATTGTTCCATCCAAACGCTTGTAAGCTAGAAAAGAAAGGGGAAAAAAAGAAAAAAAAAGAGGATGAATGGAAGCTGAAAACTAAACGATGGATGTCACTGAGGTTCTGTTTTTCTTTTGTGATTTATTTTGTTGGTAAATGCACTCGTACGAGATGATTAGACGAGGACAGAGCGTGACACACTTCATGACATAACTGAGATTATCACGCTGACTGCTCGCACGTCATCAGGACCTCCGACTGTGAAATAACACTGACTAACTTGGCTGTTTAAATATTGATTCACACATTAGAGTGGTATTAGTTTTAGATTGTCTTGAGGCATCCGGAATCTTCAACATCATCAAAGTAACGCGGAAAGGATTTAAATGTAGAACTTATTCGAGTTATCAAATCTCAATCATTTAGTATATAAAATATTTTTAAAAACTGTCATATATGACAAAGAGAAACAGCAAACCCTCACATTTGAGAAGCTGAAAGCAGAAAAGAAAATTTGACCTTTATGCTGTAAAAAAAATGCCTGAAATGATTAGTTGATGATCAAAGTTGTTGCAGCGTTCTGTTTAATATACTCAACGTACTAATCATTGCAGCTCTACATTAAACTATGGCATTTTGATAAAGATGAAAGTGTGCCACTGGAATAGTTAAAGACCGCAGAGAAGCCACAGGAGCTCTGATTGTCCAGCTGTTGACCTCTGACCTCACTCATGACTCTAGCCAACAGCTGGCCAATCCCAGCTCCCGCTGCTCCTCTGTGGGTTTGACCTGATTCAGATTACAAGCGGAAAATACAAAAAAAGGATATCTTAAAGCAGAAGACAAATTATGTTGTTACATTTCTGAGAGTAAGATGTTATTAAATGAATAAAACCAATAATTGAACTGAGTTTTCGAACTGATAATCTAACAGTGAATCATTCTCTATTACAGAGGCACACTGATGCTTCTTTATTGAATTACTTTTACACTTGTCTTGTTTATCCTTTGGCAGAACCTTTGGGTGCTAATCACTGTTCATAAAAACTGCACACTCACCTCGTCCGTGGGCCCAGCTGGACTGCAGGCTGGTGCCGGGGACACAGTATCCTGTCTGCGGGGAGAGAGAGAGGTGAGACAGGCAGCTGCTCCAGTCTTCCACTCCCCAGACAGGGCAGTCCTCCAGCCTGGTCACTATGTCCCCGACTGACAGACCCCGGGGGCCGTCAGCTGCAGAGCCCTGATAAGAAAGACACAGGCGAACATAAAAAAACTGAGTTCAGGTGGCCAAAAGGTCAAAGCGAGCATAGTTTGATGTCTCGCAATAGTTGGTGCAATCCGGGTGGAGAAGGGTAAATACACTTTCCCCTTCCAAACTACAGCCATTGAGTCATTGAGCAATAGACTTCACACCAAACATCCAACTGTGGCTGTGTGAATATATGAATGTGCAGGGAGCTATGACATCAATAAAAAGTTATTAATTACTGTGACATTGGAAAACAGTTGTGAAGTTGTACTGACAAACAAGTGTTGATTTTGCAGCATATTACTCCACACAAGCAGTGACGTATTCTGTATGAATGGCAATGTAAAGATGTGTGTAGCCCATTACTGCTGCAGTTGTTGTTGTTTCGATGAGCCAATGGCAGTTTACCTTTTGCAGAGAAACTCCCCACGTTTTTTTTTTGTTTTTTTTAGTCTGATGTGATTCTGCTTTGCTTGTGTGCATCACAGCAAGTATCACCAAACTCCTCTAAGTTAAAGCAGCTGGTTTACCCCTATACCACTCTAAATGTCGAAGTTTGCTGATGTTTGTGGTCGTGACCAGAAGTGTTTTTTGTTTCTCATTGCATCACCGGGAGGCTGTTTGCTTAATTTGTGTGTTTCTGCTGCATACAGCGCGGTATCTTTATGTTTTACACCTTTTTTTTTTTTGCAGCATATTCCACACAGAGTAAATGTAAATGGGACTCACTAGTTTCAACATTTAGATAAAAGTAAAAAAAATAAAAAAATAAACGTTGATTCGCACATTTAAAATCCTGCTGCACTGACCTGGATGACCTCGGTGACCAGCGCCCCGCCGCCGGTGAAGTACACGGGAAACAGAACGATGGGCAGCAGGAAGAGGAAGGCTAATGCTGCCACACACAGGACAAAGTTGTGCCAAACTCCTAGAGGAAGAAAACAGAAACATTTTTACTTTAAACTCACTTTTAAATTTTCAGTTCTTGAAAGATTATTACTCCGGAAATGTCCAAAGTACAACCTCGTCACACAGACTGAAGCTACTGAAGAGCCTGCAGTTCCACCAGGGTTGCATGCTGAAGTCTTGTTACTCTATGTTGCACTGTTTTGCATCTTCTCCACATATTCACCCTGTAGGATGTCGTGGCAAAACAGTAACCACTGCTCTCTATAAATAGCCGTCTATACCATGCAAAAGGACACAAAACCCACAGGAGGCCTGATGAGGTCAAGGCACAACGTTTCAAGCAACAGGCTACACAAAGTCAGAAAATGAATAGCTGAGGATAGCTCGAGGAGAATTTGTTTCTCTTGGGGGGAGAAAAACAAACTAGAATGCTTCATAAGATTTAAATTTCAGACCTAAAGGGTGTATTTATATTTCCCATATTGACTTCACACAGTAAACAAACTATTAAAGTTGCACCACCTCTTTCTACAGGAATAAATAATAAACATGTTATGAGAGAAAGCCCTCCTGCGTACAGTGAGATCTCCGCTGTGGAGAGAGAGAGAGAGAGAGAGAGAGAGAGAGAGAGAGAGAGACAGAAAAATAAAAACAGCATGCCGTTATGTCACCACTCCCCTGATGGGAATAACACCCGTCCCTCTCCCCTCTCCGGTTTGTCATATGACTTGATTGGACGTCTCAGTTTGGTGCCTGCAGTCACCAGACAAGTTATTTTCTTGTCACACGAAGGAAACGAAAAGTCTGGAGGACTTTGTATCGCGTTAGAGATGGAGGTGGTTTAACAGTGCCCTCTGAAGGCTGCTGACAGCATAGAGAAAGTAACATTTAGTTTAGTGTTAATGTTGCATTTTCATTAAAGCGCTCATTAAACACTTGGACAGCTGATTGACACATTTGCATCTGCAGCGAGCTATCCATCCACGTCCCTGGAATACCACTAAGTTTCCCTAAAAAGTAATCTGACAAAGAGCATACAATATGTAATGTTGATGGACTAAAGTAAAGATTATTCCATTATTTAACAGGGATTTTGATTCCACACAGATGCTCAGTATCATGAACAGCTGTAGGAACATAATCATTGTCTGTATGTTATAATAATCACAATAACACAGTAAAACTGATATAATTCAGTGCGAAACCTTTATAAATCGTCATATCAGCTTAAATTAGCATGTTATATTAGCGACTAAGGCGATGCAATTTAATGCATGAATCAAGTTAGCTTCATCACACAAGCATTATATTAGGACTACTAGAAAGACAGTACAACTTGGATAAGTTACAGTAAAATAAATGTTTTTGACACATGATTACAAACACTAAAGTAACTAAACGTGATTCGGGATTAGCTGAGAAACATACAGCATAATTCATAAAAAACATATTAAGAATATTAAGTATAAAGTCAAAAGTAAGAAATTCCCTTTTCAATGTGAACATCTTTTCCCTTTTGATCTGATTCCTCGCATCATTTGGTTTCTAGTCACGCTGGATTTTACTTCACTTAGCAAATGAACCTCAAA
This sequence comes from Anoplopoma fimbria, assembly GCF_027596085.1. Taxonomy (NCBI): domain Eukaryota; kingdom Metazoa; phylum Chordata; class Actinopteri; order Perciformes; family Anoplopomatidae; genus Anoplopoma; species Anoplopoma fimbria. The sequence continues at coordinate 4,470,275 of NC_072469.1, forward strand.
TGCACCGCTGTGATCACTTTTAACTTGTTTTCCTTTGCTAGAATCTGTCAGAGAAAGAGAGAACCCTTTTCTCACGCATCTCATTAAACTCTTGATTGAGTTTGCATCATTTTGTTTTTGCAATAATTTGAATCATATGAGCCTTTTTTCTGCCCTTTTGACTGCTTTCTAATCAAAACTGGCCACAATGAACAATTCTGCATTGAAAATAATCTGGCTCCTACGGTGGCCCGTATGAGACATTCATGCGTGAATATCTGCTGGCTCCACCAATCAATTTATTAAAATCTAATTTCCTTAATTGCAGAGTGAAATGATTTGATGTGAAGCAGCTGTCTGGCGTTCCGAAATAAATGACCTTAGGGCGACCTTCACTGGCAAAACAGGAATGAGCATTTAACAAAATGCCTGTAATAATTGTGATTAATAGCTGTGATCACTTTAGACGGCAAAATAATCATCTCTGCCATAAGGAGTGTCTTACCGGCACAGAAGATGCGGAGCTGCTGAGCGGGCGATATGATGCTGAGGTGCGTGGTGAAGAGGTCCACGAACGCACCGGGATAAACCACGAACACAAATATGCCGAAGCCGTTCACTCGGACTTGCTCCCTGCCGGGGATAGAAAGACAACACACATTAAAAGAGGTCCAAAAGAGAAAGACAAAACATTAAAGTCTCTGAAAACATCTTGCTATGAGCGATGGGATCCGATATGAAGACATTATTTTTCAAAGTAAGCGCCCGTTTGGTTATTTCACAATCGAGATATCTGTTGTTATTTATGAAATCATGAGCCATGTTTTTAGGGTCTATGACATCAGATGTTAAAAAAAGATGGTCTAGTCAAATGCAGCCATATGGTCAGACTCAAACACAGATATTTGGAAAAGTTAAGTAAAGCACTAACATAAGTGACAGATTGACACCAAACCAGGTTGAAAAATATCTCAATTTAAGCATCTTGAATTAAATAGAAAATACTGAATACCCCTTAACCCCTTTTTTTTTTTCTATCTTAATGGCCATTGGAAGCTCTTGACTCTGCCGGTTGTCATGGTAACAGATTGTTTCATGGGTACATGGGTGTGTGTGTGTGTGTGTGTGTGTGTGTGTGTGTGTGTGTGTGTGTGTGTGTGTGTGTGTGTGTGTGTGTGTGTTTTACCTCAGTGCTGCCACCGCGTGGCCCAGCTCATGTATGACTCCGCTGAGCAGCAGGGCGGAGAAGAAGTAGCCCAGCTGACTGGTGGGCAGATTGACACCAGGGACCTAAAGACAGAAAGAAAAAGGAAAAGCATCACACAACTGTGACTGATACAGAAACACAACACAAACAATCCCTTTGTAGGAGGAACTGTAATTAAACCACAATGTTCTATATTTGAACTGCACATATGGCAAATATTAATACCACAAAGATGCATTTTATCCTCCTCCACACCCTTCATATTAATTGTTTCATGTTTGGCTGAAGCGGTGGTTTTCTGTGTGGTCTGCATTTTCCTCCTCCGCTGGCTGTGCGGCGCTTTTCCTCCGGGGCTGAATACTCGGTTATAAATGGCCGACTAATAGCTTCCCATGAATCACCTGCCGTGGTCCTCTGGGGATAGCGCTCACATTAATGCGTGGCTATTTGACACCTCACTTTATGAAAAAAAAAAAGTGAACAGGAGAAATATGCTAAATGAGTGCCCTGCTCATAATTGGGGGCATTTTTTCACCCCCCTCATTTGAATATTGCAGGCTGTGTATGAACTTTCAAGGACATTAGTGCTCTGAACTGCAGTTAATCTCTGGCCCTGAACACTGACAGGAGAGAAACAATGCTTTTATAAATCCCGTCTGTACTTACCACCACCTGCAGGGCCTGCTGACCTCCCATCCGAGGGTTGTCGGTTGTCATCTGAGCGAGCGTCTGCTGCAGCGTCTTTGTGAGCAGCACCACAGATCCCACCATGGCGACTAAACCGAACACCAGACCACTGTTGAACCTGGGAGAGATTTAAAAAAAAAAAAAAAAAAAAAAAAAAAAAATAGATTAAAGAGTGCAATCTTTTTCTTCTGGTCAGACTTAATAAATGTGATGCATTTATCCCAGGTGAGTATAGACAAAGGAAAATCAACACTGAAGCACTAAAGCAAACATTATGTTGTTAATTAGTTTTGATGGCATATAAACAGCTGGGTTGTATCAAATAATGCTAATGCAGGTACTTTACTCAAATACTGGTTCCGAAACAATATTTATATAATTTATTCAAAGCAGAAAGTCCTTTTCTCTTTTCACCCACCTTCTTTTTTTTCATTTTTAAAACAACAAAACAGGAGAGCAACACACACATGTGGTCAAATTAAACGACAACAAGAAAACGGGAGAAATTAGCATTAAAAGAAAATGCTTACTGTGCAAATTAAGCAAAATCTATTCCAACAAAGGTTGTTTTTGGCAACTCGTAACCAAAATACATATGAAAAGGGGGGACCGCTCATTTACAATCTCATCTAAAATTCCTTACAATATATTGGCTGACTGTTTGTAGGGAAGAATTGATCATAATTTATTATTCTATATTGATCACGTAGGTGGATTTACATCAAACCAAACATTAGCTTTTTGACCAGACGAGGAGCTAACGCCAAGTAAACACAGTTTTGGATCAATTGCTGTTTTAATGCCAAGACATTTCTCAACCTCTTTTAGAACAAGTTGTTTTTGGCACTTCTGGCATGCTGCAAAACATGAATCATCATATCTACAATGGATTTCAGGAGTGCATATTTCCTTTCTTTTTAATTAAAAATATAATATCTGCCGACCCTGAAAAACAAATCAAATTATAGGTCAGTGTCTAGTCCCCAACTATCAATCGACTTATTAAATGCTATTTATTTTTTGTCTTGTATTTTAATCACTTCGGTTGTATTAATGTGTATTTTCATTTTATTCATTTAAATTGACTGTAAGAGCTCAGAGCTTCATGTCTCAGGTCAGATCGATTTCAGTTTCTGTTTGTATAAGTGTGTAATACATCTAAATAAAATGTGCACTGTACTTCAATCATAAATAATCAATGAGATCAAGTCGGCCAAGTTGGAAATCTTCCAAAAAAGATGGTGTTTAAAGTTAAGAGCAGGGAAATTACAGAGATGATGCAGCAACAGTTCAGGATAAGCGTAGTTCATTAATCACACAGCAGTCCTCACCACAGGTATTGGGCTCGGGGGTTGATGCGGGCGCAGTACGCAAACAGCCGGTTGAACATGGTGGTCTGCCATCTCACATGGAACGGAGACAACATCAGCCCTCGACTCGCCAACCATGACTCGTACCTGATCCGGTGTGTCGACGACGACTGTGGGAGCCGACGGGGGGGAAAAAAATTGGAAAATGTTATCAAAGAGTGGAAAAACCCAAAGTCGAGTTGAGTGAGTGATTCGAGCATGACTGACACTGGATTTATGACAATATTGATAGTATTGAGAGTTTAAAATGAACTGTTAATGATACATTGGTCAATATTCATTTCTTAATATGGACACACATTTTTGTTGAGGATCCCTTAAATATAGTTGTAAAAGAATACTAAATACAAACATATATACTAAGAGGGACATTTTCACAGTTGAATTTTACAGTTGAAAAGTAAATTTGTTCATCATTCCCTCAAATATATCTGTTGTATTTCTGTATTGCAAATTCTCCCTGCTTACCACATTCCTAGGTCACTATTTTGCACATTAATGCACAAAGCAGATAATGTAATATTTTTCATATTTTTGTTCTACTTAATCTATTTTTCTTGACAATAAAATCATTTTTATCTTATTTATCTCCTCTTACTATGTTTATTACTACGCACCGAAGAACCAAAAATAATCCTCTTATGGTAATAGCTACTTTGAAATAAGTATGATTCTGATCATATACAGTACCAGTCAAAAGTTTGGACAGACCTTCTCATTCAATGGTTTTTCTTTATTTTTATTTTATTCTACATTGTAGATTAATATTGAAGACATCCAAACTATGAAGGAACACATATGGAATTATGTGGTAAACAAACAAATGCTCAACAAACCAGAATATGTTTTATATTTTAGATTCTTCAAAGTAGTTGAATGAGAAGGTGTGTCCAAACTTTTGACTGGTACTGTAATTATTTGACAGCCTTATAGCCTAATAACTACTAAAATACAATATATAGGCCTAATTATAATAGAAAGTATGATACATAACTTTTTGGCAGGCTAATGTTATTTATAATTCTTGCTACTTCATTGTTTAACTATTTTTACTCCATTATAATTATTTGACAGCCTAATAGCCTACTAACTACTGCAGATGAATGTTATAATACAATAATTATAATAGAAAGTTTGATACAGTACCAGTCAAAAGTTTGGACACACCTTCTCATTCAACTACTTTGAAGAATCTAAAATATAAAACATATTATGGTTTGTTGAGCATTTGTTTGTTTACCACATAATTCCATATGTGTTGGATGTCTTCAATATTAATCTACAATGTAGAAAAAAATAAAAATAAAGAAAAACCATTGAATGAGAAGGTGTGTCCAAACTTTTGACTGGTACTGTATGCAGATATCAATTATATGCAGATATCAATTTTGAATATATAACCCTAAGTAGCTGCACACTTTCTCTTAAGACAAAGTCAATTCTTAGTCAACCATACCAAAAAAAACAAAAAAGATGAATGTGAATGAATGCAATGATTCACATTGCATTAACATAACAATAATAATAATATCAAGACTATAAAAATAAATATAAATTGATATAAAAAATGAAAAATAAAAAATAAAAAAGATGAATGTGAATGAATGCAATGTTTCATTTTTAACATTAAAGTCCAAAACCTGTGACCAATTTCTATTATTTTTAATCATAACATACAAATCAGTGGTTACTATAATTAACATTTTGAATATATAACCCTAAGTAGCTGCACACTTTCTCTTAAGACAAAGTAAATTCTTAGTCAACCATACCAAAAAAAAAAAAAAAAAAAGATGATTTTTTTTTTAATCTGTGACCAATTTCTATTTTTTTTTTAATCATAATATACAAATCAGTGGTTACTATAATTAACATAACAATAATAATAATAATAATAATATCATAACAATAATAATAATAATAATATCAGGACTACAAAAATAAAAATAAATTGATATAAAAATACTAGCCCTAAAAAACAGCCCTAACCTGACTTTACTGTGTAGTTGTATAGTATGTGTATTTATTGTCTGTGTAGTTGTATAGTATGTGTATTTATTGTCTGTGTAGTTGTATATATTTATTGTCTGTGTAGTTGTATAGTATGTGTATTTATTGTCTGTGTAGTTGTATAGTATGTGTATTTATTGTCTGTGTAGTTGTATAGTATGTGTATTTATTGTCTGTGTAGTTGTATAGTATGTGTATTTATTGTCTGTGTAGTTGTATAGTAGTATTATTGTCTGTGTAGTTGTATAGTATGTGTATTTATTGTCTGTGTAGTTGTATAGTATGTGTATTTATTGTCTGTGTAGTTGTATAGTATGTGTATTTATTGTCTGTGTAGTTGTATAGTATGTGTATTTATTGTCTGTGTAGTTGTATAGTATGTGTATTTATTGTCTGTGTAGTTGTATAGTATGTGTATTATTGTCTGTGTAGTTGTATAGTATGTGTATTTATTGTCTGTGTAGTTGTATAGTATGTGTATTTATTGTCTGTGTCTGTGTAGTTGAGCTGCTGCAACACTTGAATTTCCCCCATGGGGATCAATAAAGGAATATAATAATAATAATAATAATAATAATAATAATAATAATAATAATAATAATACTCAGCACCCAAAACAAAGATCACGTGATCACCTTGAGCAGCGTGTCAGCGAGGTAGACAGCACACCAGCCTCCCATCACAACCACCAGCAGAGGCACAGGGATCATGGTGCTTCAGAGGACCCTCCTACGACAGAACGAACCGACCTGCACCGCCTCCATCACTCCGCCCGCCGGCTCTGCATCACCCAGCTGCCCGCTGTTACAAAACTAACCATGTTAGCATGTCCAATGTGCAGGAAAAGAAGAGATGCTCCGAGCTCTCCGCATGGAAAACAACCGTCAGCGCTGAGCGACACACTTCCGGGTTCTGGTTCTTCTTCTGTTTCTTTTTTTTAATTGTAGATATGAATCAAGCGGAGCGCTACCGCCACCGTGCGGTGAACTACAGCAATTACCGTGTAAATAATAGGATTTGGGCTTATTCCTTTTAATTTGATTATTTTCTTGAGTAGGTAGTCAAAAATAATACACATTATTATTAATAATTACATAATAATTAATAATTATAATACATTGTAGATTAATATATATATAAAAAGTTTGGACACACCTTCTCATTCAATGGTTTTTCTTTATGTTTATTTTTATTTGTTTCTACATTGTAGATTAATATTGAAGACATCCAAACTATGAAGGAACACATATGGAATTATGTGGTAAACAAACAAATGCTCAACAAACCAGAATATGTTTTATATTTTAGATGCTCTTTGTTTTGGGTGCTGAATATAAAGTCAGGTTAGACTGGGCTGTATATTTTAGGGCTTTTCCTAGTTTTTTTATATAAATTCTGTCCTGAGTTATTATTATTATTCAATGTTTTTTATGTTAATTATAGTAACCACTGATTTGTATGTTATGATTAAAAAAAATAATAGAAATTGGTCACAGGTTTTGGACTTTAATGTTAAAAATGAATCATTGCATTCATTCACATTCATCTTTTTTGTTTTTTGTTATGGTTGACTAAGAATTGACTTTGTCTTAAGAGAAAGTGTGCAGCTACTTAGGGTTATATATTCAAAATTGATATCTGCCTATAATTGATATCTGCATACAGTACCAGTCAAAAGTGTGGACACACGTTCTCATTCAATGGTTTTTCTTTATTTTTTTATTTTATTTTTTTCTACATTGTAGATTAATATTGAAGACATCCAAACTATGAAGGAACACATATGGAATTATGTGGTAAACAAACAAATGCTCAACAAACCAGAATATGTTTTATATTTTAGATTCTTCAAAGTAGTTGAATGAGAAGGTGTGTCCAAACTTTTGACTGGTACTGTATGTTAGGCATGACCACTTGCACTTAGACATTATATTTTGGATGTGCACCTTAAGATAAGATAAGATAAGATAATCCTTTATTAGTCCCGCAGCGGGGACATTAACAGGATTACAGCAGCATAGGGTATAGTGCAAACAAGAGACATAGTAAAAAAACAAGATTAAAAAAACAGTATTATAAATAAGCAATAAAAACAGTAAAGAATCCACAATAACTGAAATATTATATATACAGACAGAATAACTATTATAACTATTATTGTTATCTTTAACTTTTTATATTTGAACTCTTATATTTGTATTGAAATAGTTGCACAGCAATTTCCCTCTGGGTGAATAAAATGTTATGTTATGTTATTTTATGCTTTCCTATTTTATGTATATGAATAAAAATTCTGAAATCTGAAAGTTTAGACTTCTTCTTTACATTGTTTTCTACTGCACTGATATCAAGTATAATCATTACAGTACAAATTCAATGGGAAATACATGAAGTTGATGTATATGTTTTATACATCTTAGTGGTTGTGTGAAGCTGTGAAGATGTGAACTCACTCGCTTTTGTGTCTGTTTCAAGCAGCCAACTTTAATGGTAAATTGTGTAATTTATCATCATATAATTCTCTCTCTGTATTTTCATATATATTTTACGGTATATCATTAATATCAGTTTCTGTTCCCCTTTGAATGCCTTATTGACGCTTGTGAGTCATGTGCAACCTGACTTTACCCCAATAACCCAAAGGCTGCAGTAGCCCTTAAGATGGAGAGCAAAATAATTGAATAGGATGTGCAGAGCTTTTTTGGCTGAGCTGCAGCAGTAAAAAATGAAAGTGTTAGTCTGGATATTGGATTTCATCCAACCAAAAGGCCAGGAGGGTAAAAGGACACCAATAAATGTCAATGGTCTGACTCAGATGCAACGAGGAAACAAGCTCCCAGCCTGACGCATGAAGCCATAAATGTGAGCTAGGGAGCATAAAACTACTTGTAGATAAAGTTCTGGGCGTTGATGCAGTTCATATCGATATTGACACAATACTGCCTTCTCAGTATTCATGTTTTAATCACAGTTCCAATGTTAAAAAGTCACTTTTTAGGAGGGATTTTCTGTGGCCATGTGAGGTTAAAGGTTAATTCAGGGCACTAACAATTGTGTTCTTTAACTCCTACATGCTCGACAACATAACCAAATTTGTCGGGCAACTGCTCACCACGACAGGGAAATATTTGTGGCAGCTTGAGCAGACGAACAGGTCAGATGCACTTCTGTACATGTAGCCTCCAACTCCCCATTTCCTGTCAGCTAAACAGCTGCCTGTGGACAAGAGGGACGAACTGTCAGACAGCAACAACTATCATCTTGACATCGGGTGAAAACAATCACACATCAGAGGGGGGACTCATCATTCAGTGGACTGCATTCATTCATTCATTAAGCCCTGGCTATCATCACTGCATGCATCATTTTTTGTTAACTTATTTAAATTCTAATGTCAATTCTAGCGCCAAACCTACAGCTCAGCTCCCTACTTGAGCCCAAACTTAAACTGAAGTCCTTAAAAGCTCAGCGAGGACAAGTCTGACTCTCTCAAAAATACAACAATCACATGTAGCCGGCACTTGGAATAAATACAAGTTTTTGGTATCTTTATTGTCATTCAAATTGTTGAATTAAATGAAATCTCAAAGTGCTTAATACAGAAAAGAAGAGGATGGACAAAACTATGAAATACAGTGACTCAGTAAATACACTACGGATAGTAGGTTATTAGAAACTGTGTAAAAATGAATAAAGAAATAAAAATAAAGAAATGAGGACAGTCAATGAATTAAATTAAATACATACAAATTAATAATAATATAAAGAGTAATTTAAAATTAAAGAAAATAAAAATAATATTAGATAAAATAATAAAAAATAAAAAGTTGTAATAATAATAATAATAATAATAATAATAATAATAACAATAATTTATAGGGATTTAAGTAATTTTGGCACCCTCACCCCCCATTTCTCACAGTCTCAGTGCAGTTGTTCCCAGTCATCTTCGAAATGCCATCATGTGCAGTATACGAACTACACATGCAGGCTCCATTATATTTTGCCCAGATCCTCCTGTAGGTTTGCTGTTTGACCTTAGGCCAAAAGATGTCAAACACATCTCTGCATCACTAAAAAAACAGTAATTTAATCTAATGCTAAAGCCCACAAACCCACCTGCAGAGCAGCTTCAGACTTCTGCAGTTTAAACTTCAAACTTCATTGAGACTACCTTCATATGTTTTCTAAATGAAGTCTGGCCCAGCTTACTGCCAAACTACAGCTACCTAGGATCAATAGCAGACCATTCAGCTGTAGCATGTTGTTAAATATACCTACAGTGATGATGGTGTTTATCTGTGATATGTCTAAGGGTTGTCTTTGCCAACAGGTAGGACCAGTGTGTGTGTGTGTGTGTCTGTGTCTGTGTCTGGGTCTTATTTGCATAGTCTGAAATATATAACGAGCCTACAGTTTGAGCCGGTTCATTTTACTACCTGGGCACACACTAGATTACTTTCATAGGCTCAGTGTGGTTTGGCGCCATGAAGGTGGACAACTCCATTTGAGGAAAAGTTGGATTGAAATCCAGAGAGAAAGGTAAGTTGAAACACACGAGACTTCAAACAGATGAGAAAACATAATCTACAGTATAGAGAGAAACACACACACACACACACACACACACACACACACACACACACAGGCTGAAAACTCATTCTACTTCTCTCATGATGGGTCGGATTCCTCTCTGGGAGGAGTTTCTGTGTCTCTCCGAGCCAATCAGGACGAGCGGAAACAGGTCAGGTAGCCGAAGAGGACCTCAGAGAGAGCGCAGGCAGGGCAGAGCAGCCACGCACGCCAGGAGGTAAGAGAGCACACACACATACACACACACACACACACACACACACACACACACACACACTCACACACGCACACACCTTTAACTCTTTGAGATCACAGTTCCCCCTCTGAGCCTGTGGATGTACATCAGTGTATAGATGTAGATATACCAGCATAACCTCTTCTGTGAGTGTGTGTGTGTGTGTGTGTGTGTGTGTGGGTGTGTGTGTGTGTGTGTGTGTGTGTGTGTGTGTTTGAGCGAGTGTCACAGCTGAAATATAGGGCAGTGCCATTTTAGTCTCTAAGATTAGAAGTGTGTGAGTGTTTTGAGGACTGAAGTGGCATGGTTTGATGAGGATGCTGCCAAAAGAAAAATCCCATACTTGTCATTATACACATTTGTGAGTATAATATAGGCAGATAGTTTTATGTTTTTAAGTGTTTGTTGCTTAAATGTTCCATTTTCAAGTTTGGTTACAGAGTTTGATTATTTCCCTCACCGGATAATTTTACTTTAATTATAGCTTGAATAGCCTAAAAAGATGATCAAATCTGGGACGATACTCATCATTATAAATATCTGTGAATACCATATAAGCACACAGTTATGTGTTTGAATTTTCATGCTTAAATATTCCTTTTTTGAATGAAGTTTGGTTCAGCAGTTAAATTATTTCCCTCACCAAAGCACCTAACTCTAATTAAGGCTTGACAACCTTTAAAAGCAGGGACCATACTTGTCATTATACACATTTCTCATATAAGTAGACAGTATTCAATGCTTAAATGTTCCATTTTTTGAATGAGGTTTGGTCAGGGAGATAAACAATTTTAGTCATCGGAACATTTTACTGCAACTATAGTTTGAAAATCCGAAAAAGATGTTCAAATAGGGGACCGCGCTTGTCATTATAAACATCTTTGACTATCATATAAACAGACAGTTCATGCTTAAATGTTCCATTTTTGGTGTAGAAGTTAACTTATTTCCCTCACTGGAGCCTTTTATTGCAAATATAGCTTGAAAAGTCTAAAATTATGTTTAAATTGAGGATATTTGTTAATCTCATATATGTAAGCAGATGTTTTGTGTTTGTGTGTTTTAAGCTTAAATGCTAGATTTTTTGAATGAAGTTTGGTCTTGCAGATAACATTTCCCTGTAACTCTAGTTTAAAACCTTAAGAAACATTAAAAGTAAAGAGATCCAAGTGGCCGGTGCTACCATTTCACAATGTTTTGGTCCGTCACTCTGCCTATCCATGTGTGTCTAAGAGTGTGTGTGGATAGAAAGCAGGTCCCTTCTGTGTATCACTCTTCTATTTATAGTGAGAACAAATCCCAGATATGAGAGGAATCCTTCCACCACTTATGAGGCAGGGAGAGAGAGAGAGAGAGAGAGAGATAGAAAGAGGGCGGAGAGAAGAAAAAAGAAAGACAATGAAAGAGATGGAAAGAGTAGAGGGAACAAGTGTGTGAGAGATGTATAGAAAGCTTAAGTGAACAAGCGAGAGAAGTCCTAGAGTCTAGCATTAGACGATACAGTGTTGTGTCTTCAACAGGTAAGTTAGATGTGCTTTGTTTATGTGTGTGTGTGTGTGTGTGTGTGTGTGTGTGTGTGTGTGTGTGTGTGTGTGTGTGTGTGTGTGTGTGTGTGTGTGTGTGTGTGTGTGTGTGTGTGTGTGTGTTTTTTTTATTTAAGATAAGTGTAGGCCTCTACTGTGGTAGTATTTCAGCATTTTGTAGTTTTTAATTGGAACAGTCTGGAAGTTTCTGGAAATTACCTGCAGGAAGACAGGGAAATTAAGTTGAACTCTTATTTGGGTCTGTTTTAATTATTTAAAAAGCATTGATCTAGTCTTATACAGTACCAGTCAAAAGTTTGGACACACCTTCTCATTCAATGGTTTTTCTTTATTTTTATTTTTTTCTACATTGTAGATTAATATTGAAGACATCCAAACTATGAAGGAACACATATGGAATTATGTGGTAAACAAACAAATGCTGAACAAACCAGAATATGTTTTATATTTTAGATTCTTCAAAGTAGTTGAATGAGAAGGTGTGTCCAAACTTTTGACTGGTACTGTGTATGTATTTTATTCTTAAAGGGTAGCTGGCATGATTCCATATTTTTCTTATTGTCAACAAATGTAATGAAAAGATCCCAACCAACAGTGGATTAGGGCGTCCTTTCAGCCCCAAAGCTCATTGGTTCCAACTCAAGTTTAAATCTTATAACAGAATAGTTTAACATTTTGGGAAATATGCTTTTATAATGGCTCCACTCTCAAGCCTGTATGCTTAACGTGTGGTCAGGCCATGATTAGCTTAGCTTAGCAAACACGGGCAATGCTCGGCTAGCAGTTTCACCTTGCTTACAGTCTTTATGCTAAGCTAAGTAGAGCTAATAGCCTGCTGGCTGTAGCAAGAAAGAGAATAAGTTTTTCCAAGATGTTGAACTTGAGTTATTATATATATAAGATAAGATAAGATAAGATAATCCTTTATTAGTCCCACAGCGGGGAAATTTGCAATATGCATATATACTTGTTGGTAGGACATATTCATTGCTGGTTTTGCTCTTTTCACAGGAATTTATGACAATAAGAAAACATGACGACTTTTGGAAACAAACTTTTAAGATACTAACATGCTAATGACAATGTGAGCATGCTGATGTTTAGCAGATTCTCCGTCTTAGTTTAGCCTGTTAGCATGCTAAAATGTGCTAATTAGGGTTAAAACAAACCAAGTATTAAACACATTTTGACGTGATAATGGTGCTAAATAAAAAGTTATCACCAAAGTTATAATTTGATCACCAAAGTTATAATTTCTCCTCTAAAGGGACCATGAATATCTCTAGTGAATATCACAACAATTATTAAAACAGTTGTTTCACTCATAACCGTAAATGTCACCCATATGGTGGCTACTGTAAAAACACAGTATAACACAAGCCTTATCCGTGTTCCCTGTTAGTAAAGGGAAATAAAACATGTTTCTTTAGTGTTTCATTCGTGCTACTGTCGGTGCAGCAGCAGCTCTGGTTGATATTCCAGAAATACCGTCACGCTCTGAAACACGCACACACATACTTCAAAGAGACGTTTTTGTTCGGTGCCTGCACACAAAGATTGAAGATTTAAATAATTCAAAGTATGAGGCATTAATTTTACCTGTGGTTTTGAGCATGTGAGAGAGAGAGAGAGAATGTGAGCGTGCACGTGTGTGAAAGTGAAAAGGCCCGTGAGGCTTTGCAGCGTGGCGTCAATGGGCAGCTGCTACTCATGGGCAACATGAATACCATTGTGTTAGCGCGCGTGTGTGTGTGTGTGTGTGTGTGTGTGTGTGTGTGTGTGTGTGTGTGTGTGTGTGTGTGTGTGTGTGTGTGCGTGGCTGTGTATTTCGGGGTGTCCAGACTTTTGCTCTCATGTCAAGGACAGCAAAGCTCTTACTCTATGTTGTTGCACAAACAGCACCTTAGTAACGGTATCCAAGGGCTGCCATTGAACGCAGCAGCAGCCCAAGAGCCAGGGACTCGGTTTCTTTTGGTCCTCTGCTCCGACACACTCGTAGATAAGATAAATAGGCCATGGAAACTTTTTACGATTGGGAACCACTTGGGTCAGTTTTAATCAGTGAAACAGCAAAAGGAAAAGGAGGAAGTAGAAAGTAACAGAAAGCAGGCTGAGATGAAATGAGGAAGTTAAAGTTTGTTAAATTTAAAGTAAAAAATTCAGGTTTCTGTCTCCAGCCGATTCTTTTTGAAATGTGACTTTTGTAAAAGGGCCTTTAAAAAAGCACTTTAGGTTCAAGCACTTTCAGTTTCAGTTAGAGTTTTCCCTTTAAAAACAGCATGCTGTAAACTTTGAAAAATATGTCTCATGCAATCATCCCATAATAAGAGTTTATGTGGTTTGTTAAGATTTGAATTGAAGATTTATGATTATTAAAGTAATGTAGAGCCTGTCAAAGAAAGTGAAACCCATTTAGATTTTTTTCTACCTATCCTGCCATACATCACTCTACTCAATACAAAGGTTCTCACACATACATTTGCTGAAATTGAGGCACTGTTCGCGCTTTTATTTTGACATTCCCAGTTGCCTCCCTCTCATGAATGATTCAGAGAACAGTTCATCTACCTGCTTCTCTCTGTGAGAGTCGCTAAGCAACTGAAATGCTAGCCCTTTAAAACCACAGAAACAGTGTCCCAGTGGCCCCACACACACACACACACACACACACACACACACACACACACACACACACACACACACACACACACACACACACACACACACATGCACACACACACGGCTGAATGTCTGTGATCTGTGCTTCCTCCAGGTCAGTGGACTCACCGGGAGGATTATGTCCAAACCTTCGACCAACGTTAAGGCCCTTCAGGTAACATATTTTCATCTGTGTGCACAATAAGTGCGTGAAACTTTATTCCAAAAAACATGTCTTAGTTTTATTTACATAAAGAAAAAAAGACTAGCAAGAGTAAAGCCAGATAAACACTTTAACCACATAGTTATTCTTCATCCTGTTAGAAAATAAAGATGACAGTTGTTTCCACATTAAAGTATTTATTGATAAAGGCAAATACAGAGTTCAGACTGTGCATAATACAGTTTCAAGGCTTTGTTAGTGCAGAGTTGTAGCGAGGCAAAGGATGAGGAGTTGTCTGTTTCGCTGCGTGTGTGTAAATGTGTCTGCGTTTTTGTTTTAATGGCTTTGTGCGTGCATGTCAGAGAGGGTTCCTTCCATCGTCTCTCTCTCTCTCTCTCTCTCTCTCTCTCTCTCTCTCTCTCTTCTCTTTGTGCTCA